>NC_083642.1:871980-879480 GCF_963576545.1 Limanda limanda | reverse complement strand
TCACTGTGTCCTCCAGGATCCAGATCACTGTGACCTCCAGTATCCAGATCACTGTGACCTCCAGGATCCAGATCACTGTGACCTCCAGTATCCAGATCACTGTGTCCTCCAGGATCCAGATCACAGTGACCTCCAGGATCCAGATCCCTGTGTCCTCCAGGATCCAGATCCCTGTGTCCTCCAGGATCCAGATCAGTGTTTCTGTCCTTCATGGTCCAGCCCTGACATTTACTCAGACACTAGTTTGGTTGAAGGAGTCTAAGGAGAGTAAAAGAATCACATTGGTCTCTTGTGACCCAGTGTTTGTCTCTGGTGGTCTCGGGTGAAGACTCCTCAGAGACACCAGCTTCCATCGGCTTGTCTCTTGTCTCCTGTGACCCAGTGTCTCTGGTGGTCTCGGGTGAAGACTCCTCAGAGACACCAGCTTCCATCGGCTTGTCTCTTGTCTCCTGCTGTTCTGAACCCTGCAGGTTTACTCACTAATCCCGTTAAACTCCGGGTGAAGCAGTCAGCGAGGAGGAGAAGATTAACTCCTTCTTTGTTAGGGAGTCGATTTACATCTCCTCTCTTCACTTCTCTCTCACACGGGTCTGTGTCTTTCTGTCTTCCTCTCTTTCCTCCTTTCTTTCTTTCTTTCTTTCTTTCTTTCTTTCTTTCTTTCTTTCTGTCTCTCTGTCTTTCTTTCTTTCTGACTTTAGCAGGATAAGAGGTAGAGGAATTTTGAACTTTTCGAAAAGTTCACATGATGTTTTACCCAAAACACAACTGTCTGGGACGGATACACTTCACAGGGTGTGTGTCTGTGTGTGTGTGTGTGTGTGTGTGAGAGAGAGTTTGTGTTTTGTGATTTCTCATATTGTAATTGTTGTTTACAGGTTACTGTGCGACTGTCAGCATAACACCTGTGGTGTGTCTTGTGGCCAGTGTTGCCCCGGATACAGCCAGTTACCATGGAAACCAGCCACGACCTACAGCGCCAACGAGTGTGAACGTGAGTGCAGTCGGATACTGTTCAAAAGAAGCACACACACACACACACACGCACACGCACACGCACACGCACACGCACACACACACACACACACACACACACACACACACACACACACACACACACACACACACACACACACACACACACACACACACACACACACAGGGTTAAGCACTGATCCCTGCAGTGGAATGTGTTTCTTTCACGTGCTGCGTCAGAGGATGAAGAGAAACAAAGCTGCTGTTACTTGTACAAATTTACATTTTGACTCAGGTTGTTTAAATATAAATACACATTAATATTTTCACTCTTTGATTTTTGTCTTCATAACTCCTCTTGCTCACATTTAGTTATTGGATTATCGAGTCCTGAATGTTTCTCTCTCTGTGATTTCTCTGTCGGGGAACTTGTTATCAACTCACTGGTTTAAATCTACATGTGAATGTCATGTGTTATCAAAGCTGCAGATATGATTAATAAGAACCAACAGAAGCCGAAGGGTCATTAGAGGTCAACGTGAAAACAACCTTCACACACTTCAGCTGCAGCTACAGAGACGACGGAGGGGGGGGGGTTTCTGTTCACCAATCACTTTATGATTCTTTCTCTCTCAGATTAAACAGATTGTTAATATGACCTTGGACAAAGCACTGACTCCAGATCTGTATTTAGATTAATAAATCACACACACTCATAGATGTGAGTTCTCTACATGTTAATGATCTTCGTGAGGAAAGTGAGTCTCATGAATCTGTTGTTGTGGCCGTGGAGCGTTCACTGTTGGAACTTCCCTTTAACTGTCGACTAAGAGAAGCTGTTTATACATAATAATAAGACAGATAGAACGTGTCTGAGGCGTGAGGCGTCCTGCCGCTCTGAGGGCGGAGCTAACTCTGTCTGAACCTGGTCTGCTGAGCTCCTGACTCACTGCTCTCTACATGAATCTTTCATTCCAACAGAGAGAGCAGCTGCCTCGTGGCTCACGTCTCAGAAACCCACCCGGCTCTATCAGAGCGGCAGGATGAGGGAGCGCTGGGTTCTTCAGCCGGCACCTCTCGGGCGCCGAGGGGCAGATAAGAAGGAAAAGACTCTTATCGGGTTTTCAATGACTCTGTGTGAAGAGTAGCGGCTGCTCTGGGATCTGTGCACGAGTTGGTCCTGATCCTGCAGCTCTCAGGTCTCAGATTAACTGAAGAGATACGAGAAGGTTATGAAGGTTCAATTATAGACCTTTATTCATATAATGCGTGACATCAGAAAAAGAGACAAACAACGTCATCTGGTGGAAAACGTTTATTTTACACTTTGCATTAATACTTTTGGATAAAGACATTTAATAATCATCTTTAAATGTAGAAATAAAGTTTACGTTTGAACGACAGCTCAGACCGTTTCTCCTCTCGCCGCTCGGCCAGGAGAGCAATGCATGATGGGATATATTGCTCGGTTAGCGACCCTCGGTTGGATCCTGTTCCGACAGACAGCTGCTCTCAGATCAGCGGTTCCACAGAACACAGAGTGATGCTGATGTGTGAGTGGGAGGTTGTTAAAGTCGATGAGATGATCGAACAGAGAGAAACCAGCTGCTGCTCAAAGTGACCGGGACACGAACTGGGACCTGAGAGATGGAGTCAGTGGAGTCAATAAAACACAATATGTCTCATTAACGTTAAAGCAACACAGTGACAGGTTCTCTCAGCTGCACTCTGGCTCCCCCTACAGGTGGGATGTGTAATTCACTGTTGATTCGAGTGAGCAAGTAGCCGACGCAGCTCCTGATGCATAGGGCCGACCTCCAGGGGGCGCTGTGGCCTGACAGACGAGTCATTCGAGTTATTTGAAGTTACAAAAAAATACAGCATGTTGATTTAAATACAAACCTACAGACGACATGTTCAGTTTAAATAGAAAGAACAAAAAATAGGTTTTAACTCAACAATACACTGATGAGCTGCTCAGTTCTCTGTGTGTGCAGTGCATGCTGGGATATGCTTCCCCCCAGGGGTGTATCTAGAGACTGTGGGCCCTCAGTTAAAAGGAGCTGGGGGGGGTCTTACATCTTCACCACAGGAAGTCCACTCCCCCTGGACGAGTCTCTGGTGGAAAATCCCCTCGACACGTGTGTGGTTGTGTTAATTACAGATTCTCTGGTTTCACTGGTTCTGGATCAGTTTGAATCTGATCCTCTGTGATGTGGGAGGAATCCAGAGCTGCTGACTTCACAGAGCAGAGGACGTGAAGTCACATGATCTGTGTCCCATCAGACAGACTTGGTTTCTCTGTGATGTGAGCTTCCTGTTGTCCTCCAGGTTCTTGTGTCTCCTGTCCCTAGATGAATGCGTTAGGCTTTCTCAGAGTAAGCACTCAATCGCAGACCAAGATGCAAAAATACTTATTCATTTCAAAAAAAGGAAAAAACCAAGGATCCAAAAAGGCAAAAATGACAGCAGCAAAAAACAGAAAATCCAATTCAATAGTTGGCAAAAACAGAATTCCAAAAAAGGGAAAAAAACAAAGAGGATCAAAAATCAGAATGTGAAATATCACACAAGATAAACAGACCTCAAAAACTCAGAATCCTGGCCTGGCTTCTCATAGGGAACAACGAGACAATCTGACAGGGAACAACAGAAAGACACAGGGGAACTAATGAGGCAAACACTTAGGGTGATGATAGGGAACAGGTGAGAGGGACAAAGAGCGGGAAGCAGCAGAGGGCGGAGTCTCGGGACAATAACAGAAAACACATGGTCTGACAACATGAATAAACAGGGGGACACACATGGAATAACAAAACACATGCAGGAGGCACAAAGTAAAAAGTCTTAGATCACCGTGATCTTAACAGAATGTCCCTCAGCTGAATGTCCCTCAGCTGAATGTCCCTCAGCTGAATGTCCCTCAGTCGTCTCTGTCTTTGTTTTCTTTGTTTATTTATATCCTGTGTTCCAGCTGCTCTCTGTGTTCCTCACTGTTCACGTCGTTGTGTTTCCAGCCTGTAACTGTCACCGTCACTCCTTCGACTGTGTGTACGACCCCGAGGTCGATCAGAGGAGGGGCAGCATCGACATCCACGGACACCACCGAGGGGGCGGAGTCTGCCTCAACTGTCAGGTGACTCAACTTTACCTGATAACCAGGAGATGTTTATTCTCTTCCATGCAGAGAACAAGGTCTTCACTGAGTTCTGAGAGGAACCTTTAGCACATAGAAGCTCTGGTTCTGGTTCTGGTTCTGGTTCTGGTTCTGGGTCTGGTTCAGGTTCTGGTTCTGGGTCTGGTTCTGGCTCTCTCTCTCTTTTCATCATGGATCTCAACCTCTGTTGTTGTCGTGTCTCAGGATTCATTGATCTTCTCTGTGATGTTCTCACCGAGTCTCTGGACCTCAGGAAACCGTCTGCAGGAACCTCTCTGTTCTCATTTCTCTCACGTTGAGGAAGTTGATCCATGAACCAGTTTAACTCTGACCTCTGACCTCTGACCTCTGACCTCTCTCTCTGCAGCATCACACCACCGGAGTGAACTGTGAGCGCTGCACCCCCACCTACTACAGGTCAGCTGACCACAGCATGGACTCGCCCCTGGCCTGCTCACGTGAGTCCGAGTCCGAGTCTGTTAGATCCTCTCAGTCCGTGGACGTGAACATGTGGTTGACTCCTCCTCCTCTCCTCCTCTCCTCCTCTCCTCCTCCTCTCCTCCTCTCCTCCTCTCCTCCTCTCCTCCTCTCCTCCTCTCCTCTCCTCTCCTCTCCTCCTCTCCTCCTCTCCTCCTCTCCTCCTCTCCTCTCCTCCTCCTCCTTCTCCTCCTCCTCCTCTCCTCCTCCTCATCTCCTCCTCCTCTCCTCCTCTCCTCCTCTCCTCCTCCTCTCCTCTCCTCCTCCTCTCCTCTCCTCTCCTCCTCTCCTCCTCCTCTCCTCCTCTCCTCCTGCAGCCTGTGACTGTCGCTCAGAGTTCACAGATGGAACCTGTGAGGATCTGACCGGACGCTGCTTCTGTAAACCAAACTTCAGTGGAGTGAACTGTGACTCGTGCGCCGGCGGCTTCCTCAACTTTCCAGATTGTTACCGTGAGTCAGCGACACAGAAACACCTCAGACAAGCAGCTGTAGAAGAAAGCTAAAGGAAATGAAAAACCTGTTAAAGTTAAAGGAAATGAAAAACCTGGTGAATGAGTTCCTCTTTGCTAACGTGACTCTCTCTCTCTCTCTCTCTCTCTCTCTCTCTCTCTCTCTCTCTCTCCTCCAGCCGCGCCCACGTATCCCAGCAACAACAACAACGGTGAAGCCAAACCAGCCGGAGAGATCATCAGTAAGAGCTTCGTTAGGGTCATGTGACCTGATCAGATAAAACAACCTGTGGGAGTGGCCACTGAGCTCCAGTGACATCGTCGTTAAGGGTTAATTAACTGCAGTAAACTACAAAGGAAAAGACCTAAGATAAGATAAGGGGAAACATCAGTAATAATGAATACTGACTCCTCCCTGTTGATGGTTGACTCCTCCCTGTCGATGCCTGACTCCTCCCTGTTGATGACTGACTCCTCCCTGTTGATGACTGACTCCTCCCTGTTGATGACTGACTCCTCCCTGTTGATGACTGACTCCTCCCCGTTGATGACTAACTCCTCCCTGTTGACTCCTCCCTGTTGATGACTGACTCCCCCATGTTGGTGACTGACTCCTCCCTGTTGATGACTGACTCCTCCCTGTTGATGACTGACTCCTCCCTGTTGGTGACTGACTCCTCCCTGTTGATGACTGACTCCTCCTTGTTGATGACTGACTCCTCCCTGTTGATGACTGACTCCTCCCTGTTGATGACTGACTCCTCCCTGTTGATGACACACTCCTCCCTGTTGATGACTGACTCCTCCCTGTTGATGACTGACTCCTCCCTGTTGATGACTGACTCCTCCCCGTTGATGACTAACTCCTCCCTGTTGACTCCTCCCTGTTGATGACTGACTCCTCCATGTTGGTGACTGACTCCTCCCTGTTGATGACTGACTCCTCCCTGTTGATGACTGACACATGTTGGTGACTGACTCCTCCATGTTGGTGACTGACTCCTCCATGTTGGTGACTGACTCCTCCCTGTTGATGACTGACTCCTCCCTGTTGATGACTGACACATGTTGGTGACTGACTCCTCCATGTTGGTGACTGACTCCTCCCTGTTGATGACTAACTCCTCCCTGTTGGTGACTGACTCCTCCCCGTTGATGACTGACTCCTCCCTGTTGATGACTGACTCCTCCCTGTTGATGACTGACACCTGTTGATGACTGACACCTGTTGATGACTGACTCCTCCCTGTTGATGACTGACTCCTCCCTGTTGGTGACTGACTCCTCCCTGTTACAGACTGTGAGTGCAGCGCCGCCGGCACCGTGGACAACTCCTGCCGCCCGGACCCCCGGACTCGAACCTGCGTCTGCAAGCCCGGGTTCACTGGTGACCACTGTGACACGTGCGCTCCGGGGTTCCATGGACTCAACTGTCAGGGTGAGAGACGACATGTGGACGCAGGAAGCAGCAAGACGATACGAGAGCTGATGATTGATTCAGTGTTTTAATTGGTTGAAAGATGACTGTGATGTTTCAATCACGTTAGTTATGTTGAGTTTTTATAAAATGACTTTATATTAAATGCTGCTCGAGGAATTTAAATCATCTTCATGTGGAGACGTTTGTTCAAATCACCAAACTGTGGAGTTTACAGCTGCTTTAGTGGTTGAGTGTTACGAGTTGTTTGACTCACACACACACCCACAAACACACACACACACACAAACACACACACACGCAGACAAAAATACAAATACAATAACAGGCAGAAATTCCAGGCACTTCATTTATCTGTTTGTTTATCCTGTTCGCCTGCCACCCAGGAGTAACACACACACACACACACACACACACACACACACACACACACACACACACACACACACACACACACACACACACACACACACACACAGACACACACACTCCTGCATACACAACATTCCACAAACAAGTGTTAGTCAATATAAATAGTTTCACGTTGACACCCTCAGTCTGTCCCTGATGCTGACAAACACTTTATTAACTGGTGTATGTGTGTGTGTGTCTGTGTGTGTGTGTCTGTGTGTGTGTGTGTGTGTGTGTGTGTGTGTGTGTGTGTGTCTGTCTGTGTGTGTGTGTCTGTGTGTGTGTGTGTGTGTGTTCAGCCTGTCAGTGTTCAGGTCACGGATGTCTGGAGGGGTCCTGTGACCTGGTGACGGGTCACGTTGTGTGTCGGAGTGGTTTCCAGGGCAACCAGTGTGACCAGTGTGCACCAGGATACTTCACCTACCCGCTCTGCCAACGTAAACAACAACAACAACAACAGAAGAATGATTTATACACACACACACACACACACGTAACACAACAACAACTGAAGAATGATTTATACAAATCTTGTTTTAACAATATGACAAAGTTAGTGCTTTACAAAAGATAAAATACAGTCTAAAAATAACA
>NC_083642.1:864480-866980 GCF_963576545.1 Limanda limanda | reverse complement strand
TCACTACTTCCCGGACCTTCACCACCTGAGGTTTGAGATCGAAGAGGGCTCCACGCTGGACGGCCGGCCGGTGCGTTTTGGATTCGACCCTCTGGAGTTCAAGGGCTTCAGCTGGAGAGGCTACGCCCAGATGACCTCGATCCAGGTAGAACTCGCCCTTCATCATCTCGTCTTCAGCACATTTTTAAACCTGGAGAAATGTATATTAATGCTTCATCTTCATGTTTTAAACATCATGTTAAATTGTGCAGATTTCTGTGAAGTGTTATTTCTGTGACTGTGGCCCCGCCCCCTTCATCGCTGCTCCTGCATGAGTCTGACTCCTCTCTGCACGTTTACAAGATGTTTCTCTTTGGTAGAATCACGTTTCTCTGTGGAGGAGGTTTTATGAAACTTTGAGCTTCTCCTGTTGTTAAAGTTCCAAATGAAAAGAGAAGCTGCTGAAGCTTCAGATCTGGAAGATTCTTCTAGAAGAAATTATCTTCAGCTGCAGCTGAAACGTGTGAAACCAGAGAGAAACGTTTTCTAGATGTTTGTTGGTTCGTTCTATGATGGATGTGATGAAGGTGATGAAGGTGATGATGATGGATGTGATGAAGGGAATGGAGGTGATGATGAAGGTGATTGAGGTGATGAAGGTGATGATGATGGTGATGAAGGTGATGATGGTGATGAAGGTGATGAAGGTGATGGTGCTAAGCTCTTTTGTTCTGTTTCTCTTCCTTGTTTCCTTGACTCTCCTCCTTCCTTCACTCGTCTCCTTGTATGTTTCCTCCCTTCTTCTTCTCTTGATTACTGAATATCTCCTCCTCCTCCTCATCACTCTCTTCCCTGCCTCCTCTGCCGTCTCCCTCTCCGGTCCCTCCTCTTCCTCCTCCTCCTCCTCCTCTTCTCCCGTCTCTCCTCCTCCTCCTCTCTCCTCTCCCTCCTCCTCTTCCTCTTCCTCTTCCTCTCCCGTCTCTCCTCTTCCTCTTCCTCTTCCTCTTCCTCCTCTCCCGTCTCTCCTCTTCCTCTTCCTCTTCCTCTTCCTCTTCCTCTTCCTCTTCCTCTTCCTCCTCCTCCTCCTCTCTCCTCTCCCTCCTCCTCTTCCTCTTCCTCTTCCTCTCCCGTCTCTCCTCTTCCTCTTCCTCTTCCTCTTCCTCCTCTCCCGTCTCTCCTCTTCCTCTTCCTCTTCCTCTTCCTCTTCCTCTTCCTCCTCCTCCTCTTCCTCCTCCTCCTCTTCCTCCTCCTCTTCCTCTTCCTCTCCCGTCTCTCCTCTTCCTCTTCCTCTTCCTCTTCCTCCTCTCCCGTCTCTCCTCTTCCTCTTCCTCTTCCTCTTCCTCTTCCTCTTCCTCTTCCTCTTCCTCTTCCTCTTCCTCTTCCTCTTCCTCTTCCTCTTCCTCTTCCTCTTCCTCCTCCTCCTCCTCCTCCTCTCCCTCTTCCTCCTCCTCCTCTTCCTCCTCCTCCTCTTCCTCCTCCTCCTCCTCCTCCTCCTCCTCCTCCTCCTCCTCCTCCTCCTCCTCCTCTTCCTCTTCCTCCTCCACATCCTCCTCCTCTTCCTCTTCCTCTTCCTCTTCCTCTTCCTCCTCCTCCTCCTCCTCCTCCTCCTCCTCCTCCTCCTCCTCCTCCTCCTCCTCCTCCTCCTCCTCCTCCTCCTCCTCCTCCTCCTCCTCCTCCTCCTCTCCCTCCTCCTCCTCCTCCTCTTCCTCGCCGGCCCCTGGTCAGTCCCAGGTGCGGGTGACGGTGTGGGTGGGCTCTCCGGACCTCTTCCACGTGGTGCTGCGCTACGCCAGCTGGGGGGGGGCGGCTGTCCGGGGCCGGGTGTCGGTGACGGAGGATGGATGGAACAGCCGCTGTGGGAACTGTGAGTGCTGCTGCTCCTCTTCCTCATCTTCATCACTCACTCCAGGGTCATGAGGAAGAGGAGTCTTCTCTCCTCCTCTTCTTCATCTGTCAGAGGAGACGTGTCGGGGGGGTGGGGGGGGGGCTTCAATAGGATCAAACTAGGTCACTCATGATTAATGCTTGTGAAATATTGTTCTAATTGTACATCATCGTTTGTGTGTGTGTGAGTAAAATAAGGTTTTAAAGGTTCAGTGTGTAGAATGTACTAATATAAAGTAATTAAATATAAAGTATGTAAATATAAAGTATTATAATATAGATAAATTAAATGTAAAGTATTATAATATAAATGAATTAAATATAAAGTATTTAAATATAAAGTATTATAATATAAATAAATTAAATATAAAGTGTTGTAATATAAAGTAATTAAATATAAAGTATTTAAATATAAAGTATTATAATATAAATGAATTAAATATAAAGTATTTAAATATAAAGTATTTAAATATAAAGTATTATAATATAAATGAATTAAATATAAAGTATTTAAATATAAAGTATTATAATATAAAGTATTATAATATAAATAAATCAAATATAAATAAATTAAATATAAAGTATTACAATATAAATAAATTAAATATAAAGTATTACAATATAAATAAATTAAATA
>NC_083642.1:851980-859480 GCF_963576545.1 Limanda limanda | reverse complement strand
TGAGCCCTGAGGAAACTTTGGGCACTTGACTATATGCTTCTGCATCGTTGTGTCATTCTTAACATAGGTCTTTGCACAGTATTTGCAAATGTACACAGCCTTTCCTTCTACATTGGATGAGGTGAAATGTCTCCACACATGAGAGAGTGCACGTGGCATTGTTCTGTAGAATAAGATGAGAAAAAAGATTGTACAAAAACACTAATGCAATGCCAGAGATATAAATAGTTAGCCAAACAATTGGAATCGTCTGTAAACATATTTTACAATTGATGGATAAATGAATGGAAATAGTCTAGATGAACAGATGAACAATCCTCAATCAGCATGATAATATATTTCCCCAGTAATATCATGGAAACTTACCTGACTAGTCCTGCACTCTACAGCAGGCCTCAGTAGCCCTGCTGTAGAGTGAAGCATGCTGGGAGTTATCTGTGCATGTGATGGAAGAATGACCAGTGGAGGGTTGAAACTCAACGTTCCATACATCTTTAAAGTAGAGTTTTGAATGATGTTTTTATTGCTCAGCATTTAATTTGCATAGTTTTATTATTTTCAAAATTCCCCAAATTCCCGAGCTAAACTTCCCATGGAAAGTTTCCGGAAAGTCTCCGCCCTTTTGCAACCCTATCAGGGAGCGATTCTACTGAGTGGAAAGTTTCTGTCGTCCTCTGCAGAGACGAGTCTGTGGTTTGTGTGGAGCTGTGTGACTGTCAACATGTCTTAATCAGTGTGTGTGTGTGTGTCTGTGTATGTGTGTGTGTGTGTGTGTGTGTGTGTCTGTGTGTGTGTGTGTGTGTGTGTGTCTGTGTGTGTGTCTGTGTGTGTGTGTGTGTGTGTGTGTGTGTGTGTGTGTGTGTGTGTGTGTGTGTGTGTGTGTGTGTGTGTGTGTGTGTGTGTGCAGCTTCCTGTGTCGAGCGGTTGCCATCGATGCTCAGGACCGAGTGGCCGTCTTCTCTCTTCCCACCGACGCTGAGGTCCAGCTCATCTCTGACCGGGCCAGCTTCTTCCTGGTGAGACACAGGTCACATGATCTCTCCACATGGTCACATGGTCACATGATGATCTCACTTCAAACGTTTCCTCAGACGCCTGAGAGAATGAAATACTTCTGTTTTTCCACCATGAAATTTAAAATAATGTAGATTTGTTGATACATTAAACTCACTTTATTGTTGAAAATGCTCATAAAGCTTTTTAAAGAACCGTATTTTTAAATATCACATGTAACCTGATAAGATGATGATTCCAGAGAAAAGCCAGATGATATTACATCACGTGTTTGGTGCATGATCATCACATAATAATGATTATCATGTGAATGAGTAAATCTGTAAATCTCACTGAAGTGATCTGATGCTTTGGCTGATAAAAGGTTTATTTAGTTTTATTTATAGTGACGTTAAATCCAATGAAACCGCTTCACATTCAAGCTTCTCTTATTCTTGATGAATGACTCAATGTATTGATTTATTGATTATTGTTGAATCTGAGTTGACCTCATGTTTCTCCTGCAGCACGAGGTCGTCCTGGTTCCTAAAGCTCAGTTCACGATGGAGCTGGTGGAACCGAAGCTTCAGTGCATCAGCACCAGCGGACAGTTCTCCCCCGACAGGTACGGTCACGCCCACAGTTTGTTCTTTAATGAAACGCCACATGGATCATATCTCCCTGACTCCTCCCCTCTCGCTGCTCTGCCTCAGCTCCTCCTGCGCCGCCTCACGCTTCCAGACGCCGTCGGACTCCCTGGTGCTGAAGGACGGACAGAGGTCGACCGGGCAGGAGTCCGTCCTGGCCTCGCCCGCCGCCGCGGCTCCTCCCCCTCCGCTCTACCAGAGCGACGAGCCGGCGTGGACGGGAGGAGACAGACCTCCGCACGGCGTGGACAGCAGCGAGCACGTGCGACTGGACGCTCTGCAGGTAGCGAGCGGTTCAGAGCCGCAGCCTCGAGTGCTGAGAGGATCCGGAACTATTCCTTCTCTTAATTTGATCCTAAATTAATCACATTATTGAGGCTAATTGGCCACACCCCTTAAACACCAGATTGAAGATAATTGAGTCAAATACTGAAAAATCAAATTATGGATTTTTCTCATATGTTCCCTCTGATATTTATCCTGGATACTTCACACTGATCTCGATCTGCTCCTCCAGAACGCTGCAGTGTTCTCCACTCGTGTCCACGCGCTGGGACGCTACGTCTTCATCCTCCACTTCCACCAGCCGCTGCACCCGACCTATCCGGTGCAGGTCTACGTCAACGGGGGGCGGATCTGGCAAGGTGACGTCCACAAGAAGTCCTGAGAATAAACCCGGGAATCAAAAACTACAAACACATGAATAAAGTTTAAAATCTTTGAGATAAAGACAAATCTGGAGCAAAAGAAACTCAGTAAACGTTGTCAAACAAGTCAAACATATCAATAAAGTTTTGACTTGTCTCTCCAGGCCACGCCAACGCCTCCTTCTGTCCGCACGCGTACGGCTGCAGAAACGTCCTGATCTCAGAGAACCAGATCATCCTGGACTTGACCGACCACGAGGTCTTCATCACCGTGACGATCCCTGAGGGGAAGACGCTGTGGCTGGTTGGTGCTCCGCCCCCTCTCCTCTGCATGAAGACCACTGGAAACAGCTGTTGTGTGTTTGTGTTTGTCTGCTGCTGATCAGATCTCTCCCATGTTGTGTGTTTGTGTTGTGTGTCTGCAGGACTACGTGCTGGTGGTGCCCCAGTCCAGCTACAGCTCCAGCTACCTGAGCGAGGAGCCGCTGGACAAATCCTACGACTTCATCAGCAGCTGTGGTCAAAACAGTTTCTACATCGAGTCAGTGTCCGACCACGAGTTTCACACCTGTCTCTTTCACAATAAAAGTCGTCTGCTGACTCCTCCCCCTCTCGCCCCCTCAGCCCGGCCACCGCCTCCCGCTTCTGTCTGGGCTCGGCCGTGTCGCTGTCGGCGTTCTTCAACAACGGGGCGCTGCCGTGCGCGTGTCACGAGGTCGGAGCGGAGAGCGACACCTGCGAGGCGTTCGGCGGGCAGTGCCGCTGCCGGCCTCACGTGATTGGTCGAGACTGCTCCATGTGCGCCACGGGCTTCTGGGGATTCCCCAACTGCAGACGTGAGTTCCACTCCGGTCAGAAGTTCATGCATCAGTGTCCTAAGCGGTGTTGCCACAGTTACTTTGAAAAAGTAACTTAGTTACTTTACAGATTACTTGATTTTAAAAGTAACTTAGTTACTTTATAGATTACTTGATTTTGAAAAGTAACTAAGTTAGATTACAAGTTACTTTATTAGTTACATTCAGCAGCTGCCGACAACACCCCCATCGCGTCAACATAAAAATCACAACCGGTTTTGCCAACACTCACTTTATTAGAAGTGCATTTTTAAAAAGTAATGTTCACAACAACAACGTATAATGTATCTCCTGACATTTTAAGTTGAACTTAAAAACTATTTCCTGAAAAAATACTTGTTTTTATAAAAATAAAATAAAGACAGTCTTTCTTGACCTGACATATTTAACTGTTAACACTGGAATGGAAAAAGTTACTACTTATGATCTACATTGTTTATAAATGTAACTTTTCAACATGTTTTATGAACATTGTACCTGTTGTTCACAGCATTAGAGAAGCAAGGAGTGGTTTTACAAAAAGCTGATTGGGGTTATGCCCGGCATTGACAGTAGAAGGGATCTTGTTTATTATATTAAATTAAACGAGGGCGATTCAACTTAATTGTCTCACAGGCTTCATGACTTCACTCCAGAGACGCAAGAAGAAAATCAAATATATTGTAACGGACTGGTTTATGTTTATGTTTGGATTTGACGTATGTTCAGTAAAACACTGTGTTGAAGGAGCGTTCTGATATCCTGAGGGTCAGTGAAGGGGTCGGGGTGGGACATGTGACTGTTTGGACCAATAGGATTGTTTGGAGATGGGGGGGGGCAATGAGGAAGTGAAGGGTTGCTGATGTGTGCGAGTGACGGAGTAAGAGCGAGAAGTGCACATGTTCATGTAGATGAATAATAAAAGAAACAAAAAGTAGACAAAATAGTAACGCACAGTGACTTGGAGGAGTAACTTTAATCTGATTACTGGTTTGGAAATAGTAACGCGTTAGATTACTCGTTACTAAGTAGCGCGTTACCGGCATCACTGGTCCTGAGTGAATCTGAGACTCATTGTGTTGCATTGTGTGTCCTCTCTGCTGCAGCTTGTAACTGTGGCAGCAGGTTGTGTGAACCCGTGACCGGCGACTGCATCTGCCCCCCCCGCACGCTGCGGCCCGAGTGCACGCAGTGCGAGCCCCAGACGTTCGGCTGCCACCCCGCTGGTCGGGTGTGAGGTCTGCAACTGCTCCCGGCCCGGCGTCCACCCCCCCGACGTCAGCTGCGACACGCTGAGTGGACAGTGCAGGTGAGGAGAGAGAGAGAGAGAGACCAGGGAGAGAGGAGAGAGAGAGAGAGAGAGAGAGAGAGAGAGAGAGAGAGAGAGAGACCAGGAGAGAGAGAGAGAGAGAGACCAGGAGAGAGAGAGAGAGAGAGACCAGGAGAGAGAGAGAGACCAGGAGAGAGAGAGAGAGAGAGACCAGGAGAGAGAGAGACCAGGAGAGAGAGAGAGAGACCAGGAGAGAGAGACCAGGAGAGAGAGAGAGAGAGAGAGAGAGAGAGAGAGAGAGAGAGAGAGAGAGAGAGAGAGAGAGAGAGAGAGAGAGAGAGAGAGAGAGAGAGAGGAGAGAGAGAGAGAGAGAGAGAGAGAGAGAAACCAGGAGAGAGAGAGAGAGAGAGAGAGAGAGAGAGAGAGAGAGAGAGAGAGAGAGAAACCAGGAGAGAAACCAGGAGAGAGAGAGAGAGACAGAGAGAGAGAGAGAAACCAGGAGAGAGAGAGAGAGAGAGAAGCTGCTGGAACTGTTACAGGAAGTGACACTCAGCATGAGCACTGGGACTCAGAGAGGAACTGATGTTGAGGGTCAGAGGTCAAAGGTTTTAAGGTCATCAAGTGTTTGACCTGAACGTGACCCCAGTGTTCACTCCGGTCCCAGTCCTCAGATCCAGTGTTACAACAATTGTTCTGTTTTTTCCTCCAGATGTAAAAACAACGTCGTCGGGCGTCAGTGTGACCGCTGTGCTCCTGGTTTCCATGGTTACCCCAACTGCAGGCCATGTGACTGCAACGAGGCGGGACCGAGGAGGACGTGTGCGACTCCTTCACAGGACAGTGTGTGTGCAAGGTGGGACACACACACACACACACACACACACACACACAGACACACACACACACAGACACACACACACAGACAACACACACAGACACACACACACGAGACACACACACAGAGACACACACACAGAGACACACACAGCGCGCCGCTCCCATAACGCGCACTACGTGCTGTGCGTAGGGCACCAGGTCCTGAGGGGGCACCAGAAAATAGGCAACTGAAAAATCATCATAGTTATAATAATTATGTAACCGAGCGTTTAGTTGTATCATAATTCCGGACTCAGCCGACAAAGGACGAGAGCAGGTCATGAGCTCGGACAGCACACACGTTTATTCTCCGCTCACTTTGCAACTTCACTCATCACAGAACCCACTTCCTTTAAAAACCCCTTTCAAAATAAGAGTCACTACCAACAACCTGCTTAGAACAGGAAATACAAATCAACCCTCAACAATAACGTCATTAAATAAAATAGCTTACAATTATAATGCCGATATTATTTCAGTATAGCAATATTAGGCAGCTTTTAAGCATGTATATCACAAAACAGGCAGAACAAGAGATATATTTAATTGCTCAAAAAATGACAAGTCCTGTCATTGAGAGTCCATCAGCAGGAGACAATGTAGAGACCTGTGTGCCCCCTCAACTGATCCTGCTCTTTAGCCACAAGTTTTAGACGCGGATCGTGTTGAAATAGTACGAAGAGGTCATTTAAAATCCCATCAGATTTTAATTTCAACTGGACTAGATGGAGGGCGTTTCATAGCCTACAATTCAAAACACTCTCAAATGGAGAGAAAATCATGAGAAGTTGGTTTGTTTACTCGCAACAAAGCAAAGATTTTCTCAATGCTTGAATAATACAAGAAATACATAGTGTGTTTACAAAGTAAAGTAAAATTGTGTGAATTTTCTGCTTCTAAATCTTTGCTTTATTGAAGAAGATTGCTGACTTGTATACTTCTGCTTTTAAGTTTGTATTTATGGATGACTATTTAATTTCTACGAAGATTTTGCACATCCCAACACTTGTGTGTATGTATGTTTTGGCTGTTCTGTGCACTGTGTTTACAAAGTAGATTTTCCTTTTTCGTTTTAATAAAATGTTTAACTGGGGGCGGGGGGGGGGCATCATAAAGGAGTTATGCTTAGGGCACCAACATGGCTAGCAGCAGCACTGCACAGACACACACACACACACACACACACACACACACACACACAGACACACACACACACACACACACACACACACACACACACACACACACACACACACCCAGACACACGTGTCCCTCACTTCCTGTCTGTCCTCCACCTGCAGGAGAACGTCCAGGGCTCTCGCTGTGACCAGTGCCGAGTTGGTACGTTCACTTGGACCCAACCAACCCGAAGGGCTGCACCAGCTGCTTCTGCTTCGGAGCCACGGACCGCTGCCGCAGCTCGGACCGGAGGCGCACGGAGGTCAGCGGCGTGCACGAGGGCCACGCCCTGCAGTGTGTCACCACAGACACGCTACTGACACGCCACTGACATGTGACTGACATGTGACTCCTCCTTCTGCTGCAGATCATGGACATGACGGGCTGGGTGCTGCTGGGAGCCGACCGGCAGGAAGTGGCGGTGGCGGTGTATCCTGACCAGGACCTGGTGGAGGCGGACCTCAGTGACGTCCCTGATGTCTACCAGGACCTGCACTGGCACGCCCCCAAGACCTACCTGGGAGACAAGGTGAGACATGTGACCTTCAGGTTTCAAGCTTCTGCTCAGACGAGAGCTCTGATCTCAGATGTTTGATCTGCTCACGTTTCGCTTCATCAACCGACTTCAAACACGTCTCTGTCAGAACCTTCAGCTCAGATCTCTGATCTCTGATCTCAGATCTCAGATCTCAGATCTCAGATCTCAGATCTCTGATCTCTGATCTTCACTGAGTGGAGCTGAGGCTTCAGATCTCTGAGACTCTGGATGTTATCGATGTCTGGATTTTAAGATGCAGCCGTGATTCAACGTTCCTGAGTTCAGTGTTTGTTCTAAACCTGCGTGAAGGTTTGAGCTGAAGTGTCACGGTTTGTTGAGGGAGAGATGGACCCAGGATGCAGAGATATCAAAATAAAGTAATTTAATATAACAAAAAGTCCTTAAACAGGACACAAACAAAACATAAAACACGAACATGGAACACTGGAGGGAAACGAGAACCCGAGGATCAAGATCCAGCGACAAGGCGCGCACGGAAAACACGAAGGATCCA
>NC_083642.1:837348-842348 GCF_963576545.1 Limanda limanda | reverse complement strand
ACCGACGACACCGTCTTCTACGTGGGGGGGTACGACCCCAAGACCTTCCAAGTAAGAGCCTGCAGGACTGTGTCCTCCTGTCTGTAGACTCAGGGTTGGATGTGATGGATCATGTCCCTTCATAGATCTGAGAGTTCTGTCTCTTCTGTCTCCAGCCCCCCCCCCAGCTCAGTCTGCCCAACTTCAAAGGCTGCATCGAGCTGGACACGCTGAACGAGGAGGTGCTCAGTCTCTACAACTTCGAGAGCATCTTCCAGCTCAACACCACCGAGGAGAAGCCGTGTGGCAGGTCAGTGTCACTTCCTGTCCTCCAGTGTCCTCCACAGTCACTTCCTGTCCTCCAGTGTCCTCCAGTGTCACTTCCTGTCCTCCAGTGTCACTTCCTATCCTCCAGTGTCACTTCCTGTCCTCCAGTGTCACTTCCTGTCCTCCAGTGTAACTGCCTGTCCTCCAGTGTCCTCCAGTGTCACTTCCTATCCTCCAGTGTCACTTCCTATCCTCTAGTGTCACTTCCTGTCCTCCAGTGTAACTTCCTGTCCTCCAGTGTCCTCCAGTGTCACTTCCTGTCCTCAAGTGTCACTTCCTGTCTTCCAGTGTCACTTCCTGTCCTCCAGTGTCCTCCAGTGTCACTTCCTATCCTCCAGTGTCACTTCCTGTCCTCCAGTGTCACTTCCTGTCCTCCAGTGTAACTGCCTGTCCTCCAGTGTCCTCCAGTGTCACTTCCTATCCTCCAGTGTCACTTCCTATCCTCTAGTGTCACTTCCTGTCCTCCAGTGTAACTTCCTGTCCTCCAGTGTCCTCCAGTGTCACTTCCTATCCTCCAGTGTCACTTCCTGTCCTCCAGTGTCACTTCCTGTCCTCCAGTGTCACTTCCTGTCCTCCAGTGTCACATCCTATCCTCCAGTGTCACTTCCTGTCCTCCAGTGTCACTTCCTGTCCTCCAGTGTCACTTCCTGTCCTCCAGTGTCACTTCCTATCCTCCAGTGTCACTTCCTGTCCTCCAGTGTAACTTCCTGTCCTCCAGTGTCCTCCAGTGTCACTTCCTGTCCTCCAGTGTCACTTCCTGTCCTCCAGTGTCACTTCCTATCCTCCAGTGTCACTTCCTGTCCTCCAGTGTCACTTCCTGTCCTCCAGTGTCACTTCCTGTCCTCCAGTGTCACTTCCTATCCTCCAGTGTCACTTCCTGTCCTCCAGTGTAACTTCCTGTCCTCCAGAGTCCTCCAGTGTCACTTCCTGTCCTCCAGTGTCACTTCCTGTCCTCCAGTGTCACTTCCTGTCCTCCAGTGTCACTTCCTATCCTCCAGTGTCACTTCCTGTCCTCCAGTGTAACTTCCTGTCCTCCAGTGTCCTCCAGTGTCACTTCCTGTCCTCCAGTGTCACTTCCTGTCCTCAAGTGTCACTTCCTGTCCTCCAGTGTCACTTCCTGTCCTCCAGTGTCACTTCCTGTCCTCCAGTGTCACTTCCTGTCCTCCAGTGTAACTTCCTGTCCTCCAGTGTCCTCCAGTGTCACTTCCTGTCCTCCAGTGTCACTTCCTGTCCTCAAGTGTCACTTCCTGTCCTCCAGTGTCACTTCCTGTCCTCCAGTGTCACTTCCTGTCCTCCAGTGTCACTTCCTGTCCTCCAGTGTCACTTCCTGTCCTCCATTGTCCTCCAGTGTCACTTCCTATCCTCCACTGTCCTCCAGTGTCACTTCCTGTCCTCCAGTGTCCTCCAGTGTCACTTCCTATCCTCCAGTGTCACTTCCTGTCCTCCAGAGTCCTCCAGTGTCACTTCCTGTCCTCCAGTGTCACTTCCTGTCCTCCAGTGTCACTTCCTGTCCTCCAGTGTCCTCCAGTGTCACTTCCTGTCCTCCAGTGTCACTTCCTGTCCTCCAGTGTCCTCCAGTGTCACTTCCTGTCCTCCAGTGTCACTTCCTGTCCTCCAGTATCACTTCCTGTCCTCCAGTGTCCTCCAGTGTCACTTCCTGTCCTCCAGAGTCCTCCAGTGTCACTTCCTGTCCTCCAGTGTCACTTCCTGTCCTCCAGTGTCCTCCAGTGTCACTTCCTGTCCTCCACCGTCTCCCATCCCGTTTCTCTCCTAACGGAATGAACATGCCCCCGCAGGCCGAAGCCGGTACTGACTCAGGCGTGGGTGAACGACGCCTCGTACTTCGACGGCACCGGGTTCGCGGAGGTCACCTTCACCGTGGAGTCGCCTCGCATGCAGCGCTTCGAACAGGAAGTGAAGCTGCTGTCCCAGCGAGGGATCCTGCTGCTGCTGCGGAGCGAGGTTCATTCACTCATCTGCTCTTTGTCGTGCACGTTGTGTAGATCATCGATGCATCACAACATCTGGTCCTAGCATTAACTCGACCATCGCTCCTTCCTTCCTCTTCTCTCTGCGTCTGTGGCGTCCCTCAGAATCACTTCCTGTGTCTGGCTGTGCTGGACGGCCAGCTGAAGGTGTTCTACGACTTCACTGATCAGCTGGTGGAGCTGGAGCCCAAAGAGCCAGACTCACAGTTCCTGATGGTCAGCGACGCCGAGCCCAAAGCTGTGAGTCCTCTGGGTTTCTCTGTGTGAACTTCCAGCAGCTGAGTGGAGGATTTCCTTATTTCATATTATCCTTTCATAAAAAGGTCTTGGAAATGAAGGATTTCTCTGATGCTTCATATATTCTGCAGTTCTATTGATCCACAGCTTCCTCCTCAACATCATAAAACATATCTGTATCCCCTCGGGCCGTTTAGTCTGAGTTTTCTAGTTAATGTGTGTTTGTTTTTAAACATGTAGCTGGAGATCATCATCCTGCAAGGGACCAACAACCGCATCGTGGTGAGGAACAACCGGGTCAACCTGTACATTCACTCCTTCACCGAGAAGATCCCTTCCTTCAGCGGCAGCTACTACCTGGGAGGAGTTCCACAAGACAAGATCCCCGACAAGTAAGACACACTTACATCTACTTTATTATGTTTCTGCATGAACTATATTCATAGAGATGAAACTACAGAGAATTTGTTCTGTGGGTCTTTCTTTTCTGTTTTATTTTATTGTTAACAAAGAACCAGAGCTGAAGAGAAGAGAGAATATTGAGCTTCTACGTATGAGTGATAATGTTCTGCTCTAACTACTAAAGCAGGAAACAGTAATAAAACTCGATATAATGTCTAAAGAGAACCATCTGTACTGGTTTAGATGTAGAACCATGAAGCTGAGCCGGAGCCGTGTGGCAGGTCGTCTCACTGCGTCTCTGTTTCAGGCTGAAGACCATGTTCCCCAAGCAGGGTTCTCTGAAGGGCTGCTTCAGGAACGTGAAGGCCTACAGCTCCCACGTGGACCTGAAGAGGATGAAGAGCTCCGGAGTCAGTTTTGGATGTGATGGTGATCTGCTGGTGAGAGAACCTGCTGCATCAGTCAGCTGGTATAAGAAGTGGATTCAGGCGAGCTGGTAGCTCCAGTAGAATAATCTCTGTTCACAATCTCAGGTCAAGTAGATTAAGAAAGATTTTGGATTCATCGGTGCAAAGTGAAAACATCTACGTTTCTCAATATGAGAACAGGAAGTCCATCTATCATCCAGCCGTCTTTTAATCTGATCCCATCCAGAGAGGTTTCCTGTTTTATACTGAACTGGAACGATTCTGGAGAAAGTCACAAAATCGTTTTGTGTTGCATCTTCTCTAATCTACAACATATGAGCCGTCACATGATTTCACCTCCTGCAGAGTTTCTTCTCTGTTTCCAGTCACACTTGAACAGAAGCAGCTGTTGTGTCAGTAGATAAGAAGATGTTTTCAACCACCTGTCGTTCTGTCTCTTCTTCACCAGTTTGTTGAGAAGGTAATTGATTCTGAACTTGATGGAAGCAGCTTCTTCTCCTCTGACCTGTGGCTGTTTCCTCAGGTGGCTCGTGAAGCTCACTTCTCCGGTCAGAGCTACTTGGATCTGGATCTCACCAACGTCCCGAGCCTCAGGGACAACTTCTACGTCAGCTTCAGCTTCAGGACCGACAAGAAGGACGGACTCATGTTCTACCACCAGGATAAGGTTCAGACATTCTGTTCCCTTCATACGTCTTCTCATTACTTCAGTCCACAGCTGTGTGTCTGTCCCTGTGTGTCTGTCCCTGTGTGTCTGTCCCTGTGTCTCTGTCCCTGTGTCTCTTTGTCTCACACACTCTCACACGAGCCGGTTGAATCTGTGCAGGACGGCGAGTGTCGAGTGTTCCTGCAGGACGGCCACGTGGTGGTGAGAGCCGGCCTCAGTGAGATCAAGACAAAGAAGACGTACAACGACGCCAACAGTCACTACGTCGCCTTCTACAACAACATCACCGGGTAGGAGGAGTCTGTGAACCATGGACCCGGACTCAGAGAGTTCAGACTGTTTGTTAACTGTCACCGCTCTCGCCTCCAGGATGCGTCTGTTCATGGACGACGTGCTGGAGAAAGAGAAGGAGGGAAGCCCTACCGACAGGGGGCTGAGAGCACTGACCACAGGGGGCAGCACCTTCCTGGGAGGAACGCCCGACCAGACCAGCAGCAACCTCACCGGGTGCATCAGCAACGTCTTCATCAAGAGGTGAGAACAGGAGCTTCACACGCCAGAGAATCTACTGGGGTCCAACTTCAGACCATTTTTTATTTGAGAGTAAATCCAGGTTGAGGTTTAGTTTTCAACTGGGTCGAGTTGCACATTCCACCTGATCCAGTTTGAAAAACTCAAAATAAAAAAGGTTTGAATGGAAGCGTTTTACATTCACTGAAAAAAAAAAAAAAAATTACTAAAAATGCTCTGTTTTTCTAACTCTTTTTTTGGTCCTGTTTTTCGCTCAATTTTTTTCCCATGCTTTTATTTTGAAAGTGACGTAAAGCGTCCATAGACGTAGCGTCAAATAAACCTGAAATCATCAGTTGAAAGTCTCGACCGTCTTTCGGGGGACATGCTACAGATATGTAGAGGATAGGTTTCATTTTTGTCTCATTAGTGTCTTTATTATAGAAGATTGATGTGTAGTTC
>NC_083642.1:814848-827348 GCF_963576545.1 Limanda limanda | reverse complement strand
TGATTGAGGATTGTTCATCTGTTCATCTAGACTATTTCCATTCATTGATCCATCAATTGTAAAATATTTTTACAGACGATTCCAATTGTTTGGCTAACTATTTATATCCCGCCCAGCAGGTTGGCGAGTCCTGGTCCTGCTAGAGCTCCCAGGCCTCCTTAGACAGACGCACACAAATCAAACACACGTCCAACTTGCTCTTTGACTCTTTTATTTGAGCTGTTACCTATTTACTATATATGTC
This sequence comes from Limanda limanda, assembly GCF_963576545.1. NCBI lineage: Eukaryota > Metazoa > Chordata > Actinopteri > Pleuronectiformes > Pleuronectidae > Limanda > Limanda limanda. Next base: position 827,104 of record NC_083642.1, on the reverse strand, counting down.
ATATTTCATATTAAGTAAAAAAAATCAGTAACGGACAGAAACGAGTTTTGCTTTTCAGAGGAGTTGGGTCATTAAGCTTTATTAACATGTATGTTATTTGTAAATAAAACACATTTCCCATGCCCGAGCTGCCCGACGTGCTCCACCCTCCCCGGGCAGGAGCGGGCCAGGTGCCCCTCCTCCCAGCACTCAAAACACTTCATTGTTTCGGATGACACAAAAATCATATAATTAAACCCCTCAATTTTAAACGAAAAAGACATGTTCATCTCCTTGGTGTTGTCTCTGAGGACCATGAACACTTGTCTCCGGTGACTCACCACGTGCTTCAGTTTGGGAGATTTGCCGACCTGACCGAGTCCCAGCCACAGTTTGATGGCATGCTGGAGAGTCAGACTCTCAAAGTCTGCTGCCGCTGCCACAGGCATGCTGCCTGTTAGCACACACTCTCACACACTCTCACACACTCACACACTCTCACACTCTCACACACTCTCACACACTCACACACTCACACACTCACACTCACACACTCACACACTCACACACTCACACTCACACTCTCACACACTCACACACTCACACACTCACACACTCACACACTCACACACTCACACACTCACACACTCACACACTCACTCACACACACTCACACACTCACACACTCACACACTCACACACTCATACACTCACACTCTCACACACTCACACACTCACACTCTCACACACTCACACACTCACACACACTCACACACTCACACACTCACACACTCACACTCTCACACACTCACACACTCACACACTCACACACTCACACACTCACACACTCACACACTCACTCAACAAACTAATCTAAACAGAAAAAAAACCCACAATCATCAAAAACTCCTCCTCCTCAGGGAGCTCTGCCTCTGCTCCTCTAGTTTCTCCTAAAAGACACGACATGCTTGATATGTGGAGATCTACAATATATGGGGATCATTTTTATAGGGGACATTCATTGTCCATGTCTTTCCAGCTCTTTCTCTAGTAGATCATTAGATTAGATTAGAGATCAGGATCTTCTTCACAGGGTTTGCCAGAGACAACACAAGTGTGAAGGATCCCTTAATCACCACTCCCCTCTCCAGTAGCTGGTTAGCTTTCTCTCTGCTATCTACAAACACCACCACAGCACTGTTCATACGTGAGGCTTCACACTGTCACACCCCACCACCTCACCCACAGCCAGACTGAGCTCCTCCACCCAGCAGGCCACAGCTGGACTCAGCTTGATGCCGTGTGGGCGTGTTAGCTTGTGGAGGGCGGAGCCTCCACCTGCAGCCGCCATGCTGCACCAACACAAACACACAACTAACAACTAAACTGCTGCTCCTGAATCCCACACTCACACACAACCAGGGCCGGGTCTAGGCAGGGGCAAGAGGGGGCCTGGCCCCCTCAAATAAATGTTGTGCCCCCTCAAACTAAATCCCAATTTATAATAATAATAATATAATAAAGCACAATGCCCCCTCAAGATTTGTGGCTGCCCCCTCATACATGCCTGTCTAGACCCGGCCCTGCACATAACCACAAAACACCTCCACTACAAGTAAAGAGGGAAAAAGAGCAAAGAAAAAAGGTAGAAACAACAAAGAGAGAGAGAGAGAGAGAGAGAGAGAGAGAGGGAGAGGGAGAGGGAGAGAGAGAGAGAGAGAGAGAGAGAGGGAGGGAGAGAGAGAGGGAGGGAGAGAGAGAGAGAGAGAGAGAGAGAGAGAGAGAGAGAGAGAGAGAGAGAGAGGGAGGGAGGGAGAGAGAGAGAGAGAGAGGGAGGGAGAGAGAGAGAGAGAGAGAGAGAGAGAGAGAGAGAGAGAGAGAGAGAGAGAGAGAGAGAGAGAGAGAGAGAGCAGCAGATTATATCAGATTCTTCTTCTTTCTGCTCCTTTTCATTCAGGATCAGAGGTTTTGTGTTTTGCATTTAAATGGTTTTGTTTGATGAATGAATGAAATAAACTGATAAATAATCAATAATAAATGTATTGATCTGCTGTCAGGCTGTTTATATTGAGACATATTGATCAGATATAGAATTTCATTATGATCACAAACTTGGGTTAGGGTTTGTATAAAACGTCCTCGGGTCAGTTTTCTATTAAATATGGTAAAATGTTTATGAAACAGTTTCCTCAGAGACTTAAAGATGCTCTGCTCTTCATCGACTCTTCTTCATACTGTAAATGTCTCATTCACTTTTCTTCTGCTTGTTTCCATTCTGTCAAACTGGTGATTTTGTTCTTTTACCTGCACCAAGGACGAGATGTTTCCACCTGTTTGTTTGAAGAGGAAAGAAACGCTGAGTCATGATTCCAGTGAAGTCGGTGGAAGGATGTTTATTGAGCATTAAAGCAGAGACAAGTAGAAACAGAACTTTTCTCTCTGAGATGTTTTTCTTTTCGTTACATCTGGTTTGTCACAGAGGAAATGATCCATGTGTTTGACTCATAGACTGAATATAAAGGCTTTGACTGGGATGCGCTGCTGTTATACTGCAGCGCCACCTGTGGGTCAAAAGTAGAAAAGCCACCACCGCTCTGCACCTGATGCAGAAATGAAAACGTCCCATTTTTAAGTCCAGAGTTTTGATCTTTTGTGTCAAAGAAAAAACTCTGATTTTAAACTCAAAGTGATTTGATTGTGTTTAACTTTGTGTTGAACTAAATCAATTTGTGACGTGAATCCAGAAACTTTAAGATCATAAACAAACAACTACACAGAATGTGGTTCTACACACATGGAGACAGACTGAGGGACAAAGGTGGACAATAATAAAGACAAACTTAAACACACTGTATGTGACTCTTTATAGAGGGGTTATATATTCTGTTTGTGTTGTGTCATTTCAATAAACACATTCTTCATGTGAATAAACACAATCGGGGCAGGAAGGTTGCTGGTTTGAATCCGGTTCAGATGGGTCTTCCTGTGTGGAGTCTGCATGTTCTCCACGTGTTTTCTCCAGGTGCTCCGGCTTCATCTCACAAACACATGCAGATTAGGGGTTGTGTAGATTGGAGACTACACACAAGCTGCTGCTGCTTCAGCCTCTGGATCCTCAGGACACAGCTCAGCCTCCGTCCACACACACTGTCCTCTTCACACTCAGCTCCACTAAGACAACACACAACACCGGGGGGTCTTGTGTGTTGTCTCCAACCTGTTAGGGTTAGGGTTATCTATCTGAGGTGATCTCCCCTCCAACCTGTTGAGAGAAGAAGACATCAGTGTCACAGAGACTCACTTCATCAGCTGTGAGTCAGTGATGCAGCTCATCCAGTAGAAAGAGCAGCAGGGACTTCAGTCCTGTTCAGAGGTGGAGCAGCTTCCTCTCTGCTTCATGTTCACGTGTTGGAATGAACACGCTAAGAGCTCAGTGTGTGTCCTCTGCATGTCAAAGTGCAGAGTGGACACCTGAGAGGTGGATTTACTGCTGTTACAGGTGAAGACATGTTTCACTGTGTGTTGATGAGCATCTGCTTCTGACAAACTGGGACCAGATGAGACAGATGGACCTCAGCAGAGGTTCTGCTCTGTAGAAAGAGCTCCTGGTTACCATGGTGATGAGGAGAGGCCTCAGTCCCACTGATCTCAGAGCTGTGACAAAGATCCACCTGATCAGTTCTTCACTGATGAAGTGAGAGGACAAACTGTCTCAGATCAGATGAAGACGACACCGTCTCTGTCCCTCGTGTGAGGCTGTCAGCTGTGGTCCAGCTTGTGTAAGTTACAGCGCCCCCTGGTGGCATCTGGTAAAATATATTACGTGATCACGACATATTAACGTGTGAACGAGATAAATAACTCGAGGCCACGAGATCTGAATCTGTTGTTTACTAACAAGACAAGTGGAAGACAAGAAGACACACACTGTCTCTGAGGACACACACTGTCTCACTGACTCTGAGGACACACACTGTCTCACTGTCTCTGAGGACACACACTGACTCTGAAGACACACACTGACTCTGAAGACACACACTGTCTCACTGTCTCTGAGGACACACACTGTCTCACTGTCTCTGAGGACACACACTGTCTCACTGTCTCTGAGGACACACACATGGACCTGTCTCCAGGAAGCTGACTGAGGTCATCTGGTGTTTTGGGGACAGGATGAGTCTGGAGACATTGAGATGTTCTGGGTGAGTTAGAGATCAACTGAACCAACCAGACGTTGATTTAAACTTCCCTTATCCGTCCCTTTAAGGAGAGTGTGCACCACACAACAGTGTAGAGTCACTGTGGTCAGTGGGCGGAGCTTTGATACGGGTTGATCTCCAACTTAACCTGGAGCAGGTTAGCCGTTCATCAGAAGTTACCATGGTGATTTACCTCGTTAAGAAGTGGACGAGCTTCGTAGGACTGAAAAAACTAAACCTGAAGTTAACCTGATAACCACAGATCCTGCTTGGTAGCACAGACCCTGGATCTGTGAGACTGACTGTGGTTAGTAAAATACTGATGAAAGCAGCGTGGACTGACTCCACCCATCTACTGACCTCAGAGTCTCCAGTCGACAGGTTGGACTCTGCTGTAGATCAAGCAGCTCCTTCACTGCTGAGTCCTGCAGGTTGTTGTCTCTCAGATCCAGTTCTCTCAGATGAGAGGGGTTTGACCTCAGAGCTGAAGCCAGAGAAGAACAGCTGATCTCTGACAGACTGCAACCCATCAACCTGGATAAAGAAAAAAACTGACTTCATGTGTGAAAATAACAGACACATATTCATGTCATCACAGACTCATAACATGGAAGATAAATATGAAATCAGACATGTTGGACTAAAAACGAGTCCTGATTCAGTACAAATAGATTATTTGGACCCGGTCTCTGTCCTGCAGATCAGTTTAGGAAATCCAGAACTAAACTCAGTGTTTTAACAAGTAGCTGAATATTTAAAATGTCACAGATTAATTAATTAATGATTTAAACTAATGTATGAACAGGAATTATGTTAAATTAGAAATAAATTAGATAAATTGTGTATAAATGCTGTTTATAGATATGAGATCTACAAAAGTCAGTCAGTGAACTGACCTCAGACCTTCCAGTCGACAGGTTGGACTCTGTAGAAAACCACACAGCTCCTTCACTCCTGAGTCCTGCAGGTCGTCGCTGTATCTCAGATCCAGTTCTCTCAGATGAGAGGGGTTTGACCTCAGAGCTGAAGCCAAAGAAGAACAGCTGATCTCTGATAGACTGCAGCCAAACAACCTGGATAAAGAAATATGAATATTAGAATGTGTCCTCCTGTTGTCGTGGATCGTCATCATGTCAACACAGACTCTCAACATGCTGCTGACCTCAGTCCAGTCTGTGACCTGAAGATAAATATCAGATCAGACATGTTGGACCATTGTTTCATTCATCAGCTTCTTCTCTGTGTGTTGGTCACTGAGCAGGTTTGTGTAATTAAACACTGTTTAAAGTAGGGACGGCTCCTGATGTCACTTCCTGTTTGTTTCTATACTTATCAACTGTCCAACGTGTTTCAATAAGAATGTGTCTTATTTTGAAAACCTGAGGAGGACGAGTGCTCGGCCTCAGTCCACATGTTATTTACTGACACTTCCTCAGTGATCAGGAGCAGGTGAGTGCAGGTGAATGGAGTTGATGAGGTGGACGTGACTGACAGGCTGGGTGAGGGACAGATGACTGAGGGACAGTGAGCAGAGCAGGACTGAGACAAGTTAAATAAATAATGAACCAATAAGAAAGAAAGTCTGAAAAGTGAAGAAGGATTTAAGGACCTCAGAGTCTCCAGTCGACAGTTTGGACTCTCCAGTCCAGAACACAGCAGCTTCACTTCTGGATCCTTCAGGTAGTTGTCACTCAGATCCAGTTCTCTCAGATGTGAGGGGTCTGACTTCAGAGCTGAGGCCACGACTTCACAGTGAGTCACTGAGAGGAAACAACCAACGAGTCTGTAATTAAAGAAAATATCAAATCTGTGAGAATTAAATCAGAAAACACAACATTCATACAAAACGTGATCATGTGACCCTCACCCTGGTAAATCCCCTCTTTGTTAAAAACTCCTCAAGAGAATCCTTTCAGATTTGGTTCAAGCTTCATTCAGACTAACAGAGGAACTCATTAGATTCAGGTGGTCAGAGGTCAAAGGTCAAGGTCACAGAACATGTTCATTCAGACTAACACAGGAACTCATTAGATTCAGGTGGTCAGAGGTCAAAGGTCAAGGTCACAGAACATGTTCATGGCCTCTTGAACATGTTCAACATGATATCTCAAGTGTGTGTTCAGAGGATTTCTTCACATTTTGACTCAAAGAGAAACTGATTAGATTTCAGTGGTCAAAGGTCATAGGTCACAGTGACCTCATGTTATTGTGAGGTCAACATGTCAGGAACCTGGAGGGACGGACACTGCACTGGTTGGTGGTGGAGGACAAACGCAGGGTGGGAACTCTGGTTTGACCAGAAAGAAGAAAAACTATATTTCCTGCTTCTTCAGTTTCAAGGAACCGTCAGTGATTCAGTGATCGTCTCCTCACTCTGTGCTGTTTGATCATATATATATATATAGATATTAATATATACAGTAACCTCCCTTGGACCCAACATGGTCATATGTCAAAGTGATCACATCTGATCTGACTATCATCTGATCTAGTTGTTCTCATATGTACACACACACACACACACACACACACACACACACACACACACACACACACACACACACACACACACACACACACACACACACACACACACACACTCACACACTCACCGAGCCTTCCTGCAGTTCCTCACAGCTGGGATCAGTCTCCATCGACCCAGGTCTGATGTGTTGAACTTCTTCAGGTCCAACTCATCCAGAACCTCCTCTGACATCTGCAGCATGTAGGCCAGAGCTGAGCAGTGGATCAAAGAGAGTTTCTCCTCTGATCTGTTCTCTGACTTCAGGAACTGTTTCACCTGCTGATGAACTGAGTGGTCGTTCATCTCAGTCAGACAGTGGAAGATGTTGATGCTTCTGTCAGGAGAAATGCCACGACTCTCCATCTCCTTCAGGTTGTTGATGACTCTCTGGATGATCTCTGGATTGTTCTCTGTCCGACCCAGCAGGCCTCCTAAGACTCTCTGGTTGGACTCCAGACTGAGGCCGTGAAGGAAGCGAACAAACAGGTCCAGATGACCATTTGTACTGGAGAGGGATTTCTCCATGGTTCTCTTCAGGAGGTCATCCAGGGAGAAGGTACTGTCTGTCTCCTCATCTGTTCCCAAGAAGTTCTTGAGTTCTTCTGTGTTCCTCTCGGTGTAACAGTGGAACATGTAGACTGCAGCCAGAAACTCCTGAACGCTCAGATGAACAAAGCAGTAGACTGATTTCTGGAAGATCACACACTCTCTTCTGAAGATCTCAGTACAAACTCCTGAGTACACCGAGGCCTCTGTGACATTAAGACCACACTGCTCCAGGTCTTCTTGGTAGAACATGATGTTTCCTTCCTCCAGATGTTGAAGTGCCAGCCTCCCCAGCTTCAGGAGAACGTCCCTGTCAGCCTCCGTCAGCTGCTGTGGACTCGTCTCATGTCCCTCACCGTACTTGTTGCTCTTCCTCTTTGTCTGGACCAGCAGGAAGTGTGAGTACAGGTCAGTCAGGGTCTTGGGCAGCTCTCCTCTCTGGTCTGTGGTCAACATGTGCTCCAGAACTGTAGCACTGATCCAGCAGAAGACTGGGATTTGACACATGATGTGGAGGCTCCTGGACGTCTTGATGTGTGAGATGATTCTGCTGCACAGCTCTTCATCACTGAATCTCCTCCTGAAGTACTCCTCCTTCTGGGCCTCAGTGAAGCCTCGTACTTCTGTGACCCTGTCAACACATGCAGGAGGGATCTGATTGGCCGCCGCAGGTCTGGAGGTTATCCAGACGAGAGCCGAGGGAAGCAGATTCCCCCGGATGAGGTTTGTCAGCAGCACGTTGACTGATGACCTCTGTGTGACCTCAGACACAAGCTCCCTGTGGTTGAAGTCCAGAGAAGGTCTGCTTTCATCCAGGCCGTCAAAGATGAACAAAGGTTTACAGACAGCGAGCGTCTCTGCCGTGAGCTTCTGTAACGCTGGATGGAAAACACGGAGCAGCGTGAGGAGACTGTGCTGCTGGTCCTTCACCAGGTTCAGCTCCCTGAACGAAAGCACAGTCAGCAGACCCACATCCTGGTTCTCTAAACCCTCGGCCCAGTCCAGAGTGAACTTCTGCACCGAGAAGGTTTTTCCAACGCCAGCGACGCCGTAGGTCAGGACGACTCTGATGCTGCTCTGCTGGTCAGTGGAGGCTTTAAAGATGTCGTGGCACCTGATGGGAGTGTCCTGGAGGATCTTCTTCTTGGAAGCCGTCTCAAGCTGCCTCACCTCATGTTGAGTATTAACCTCTTCACTCTGTCCCTCTGTGATGTAGAGCTCAGTGTAGATCCTGTTGAGGAGGGTTCTACTTCCTGTTGCATCACTTCCTTCAGTCACATGTTCACATCTCCTCCTCAGACTGAGTTTATGTTCATCTGAAACCTCCTGCAGACCACGATCTGCTGAAAGACAAGAAACAATGTCAGAGACAGAGAATCTGAGAATCTGCTGATTGTTTTCATCAGATACAGAAAAACTACAGAAAATAAAAGCTTTGTAACTTTGTGCTTTTCTAACGATGTTAAATGTTGATGCTGTATGAAGGAACAAAATAAAACCACATGTGCTGTTGTCAGAAGTGAAGACATAAGCAGACACATGTACAGTGCTGCTCTGACCGGCTGTCTGACCTCCAGCTCCTGTTCTGGATCTTTGTCCACACTGGGGACAGGAGGAGTCTCCTGAAGAACCAGACTGGTCCCAGTATGAGGTGATGCACTGTCTGCAGAACCAGTGTCCACAGCTGGTGGAGACTGGATCCTTCAGGACGTCCTGACAGGAAGCACAGCAGGACGACTGCTCCTCCTCAGAAACATGACTCCTCTTCCTCTCCCTGTGAAGACATGTCCTGATAACTCACATGTCACAGTCACAGGTTGTCATTACTTCTGTCAAGGAGGTTTTGTTTTCACCCAGTATGTTTGTGTGTTGGTTGGTTCGTTAGTGGGATTATAAAAAACAACAGATTACCAGTAAACTTGGTGGAAGGTTGTGGTCTGTGAACCAGATCGGGGGGGGGGGGGGGGGTCCTCTTTCACAGACATGTTCAGAGGACTGATGTTTACCAGTGTGTGGAATTTGGTGCAGATCCAAATCAAAACAAGTCTCTAGTGGATTTCAAAGTGGTTTCATAAGGAGCGTGTTGGTTCTTGGTGGAGGTCTGAGCTCTTTGAGTGATTCTGAGAGATTAGTCACCAACTTCAATGAAGCTGTGTCCTAATGCAGGGGCCACACTAGAGGAAACTAGATCCTCTTCAGAGCAGGTCCCAGTAGAAACAGTCTCTTACTCTGTGTGTGAGGGTCCAGGTTCTTTACTGAAGCATGGAGGAACTCCCATGGACCAGTCACTCTTCAGAGACAGACAGCTGGACCCTGGAGACTCTGCTCTCAGTCTGTGGTCCTGACCTCTGCAAACACAAACATGTTTTTATTCAGAACACATCATTCACTGGTTCCTTCTCTGAGGATTCAGTTTGGAGCTTCACATGTTTGTAGCAGGTCTCTTACTCTGTGTGTGAGGGTCCAGGTTCTTTACTGAAGCTTGGACGATCTCCCATGGACCAGTCACTCTTCAGAGACACACAGCTGAACCCTGGAGACTCTGCTCTCTCCTCTTCCTCCTCATAACCACTCATCTTCAGTCTGAGAGGAAAAACACTGTGAACTCAAACACACACAATGAAGCCAGGTACGTAAACTCAGTTTTTCTTCAAATAAAACAGAGTCAACGCTCCTACACTGGTTCCCTGTTGTCACGGTAACCTGAGACAGTTCATCCTGAATCTTCTTCTCTCTAAAGTCCACGAGTAGAAAAGTGAATAATATAAATGTAGCTGAACACTCACCAGCCTCAGACTTCACGTCTCCTCCGTCTGCTGCTTGAAGTTACAAGAAGTCTGAACACTTCCACTAGAGGCTCCTCCCCCTCTGCTCGGCAGTTACTGGAAATCACATGACTATGTGTGTGTGTGTGTGTGTGTGTGTGTGTGTGTGTGTGTGTGTGTGTGTGTGTGTGTGTGTGTGTGTGTGTGTGTGTGTGTGTGTGTGTGTGTGTGTGTGTTGTGGTCACACTCTTGGCTCACTTCCTTCCTGTTCTCAGGCTCCTCCTCCCTGTTGAACCAGTTCACTCTTGAAAAATGAAAGAATGCACATTGTGAGGATTTCAATATTTTAACTATAGGTTGTGTCTGACAGAATTCTAAACACATAAAGATAGAAGCATTTCAAATTATATTTGTACTCTTAACAATAAAGATAGGAGTAGTTTGAGCTAGATATTATGCCTTCACACAAATGATTTTCTAATAAACTTTTTCCTTCCTAGTGTTTAATAATTGTCGTTTAGTCTCACACCTGTCTTGATAAAAGGTCTGCTAAGAGCTGCTGCCTGTTTTGAAGACTGTGAAATCTGTGACATACTATACACTGTACGTTAACTTGTTCTCATTTCTAACTTCTGTATTAAAGCGTAATTCCCTGAGATTCATTCAACATCACATAGAGTTCAAGCAGCGGTCTGATAAGTTCTGGAGGTCAGACAGACGGACTTTGTTGACTTAATTTCGTGACATTGTTTGGTTTCGAGGATCCGAATGTTTACACAGTCAGGATTGTTTTGATGAAGCAGAAACATAATATTGTATATTAACAGTTTTGCCTCTCATGGCATCTGCTGGGTCAAGGCCTTTCATGAAGTGAACAGGTTGCCGAGCAACTATAGATTCAAGATTCAAGATTTTTATTGTCTGATGCACAGAGATAACATGAAGCAGTCGCTGGCAATGAAATACTTGGGTCACAGGCTCTCTTTAAGCAATGCTCAGTAGTTTCAACCAAAAAAATAAAATGAAAATAGAAATAGTATAAAATAGAATAAAAAAGAATATCAATAAAATAAAATATCAAAAATTAAAATAGAAAATAAAAGATATATATCTAAATATCTTTACAGATGAGGAGAAAAATAAAACAACAATAGTTCAATATGTGCAGTAGTGCAAATATTCAAATATGCTTATTACGGTGCTGGTGCAAATATGCAGATATGCCAGGGTGCTGGTTTGGTGGAGTTATTGCAGTTCAGAGGAGTTTAAAAGTCTTAAGGCCTGAAACTGTCTCTGAGCCCGGTGGTGCCGGCCCGGATGCTGCGGTACCGTCAGCCAGACGGCAGCAGGCAAAAATGTTTATGTCTGGTGTGAAGGGGGTCTTTAATAATCCGATTGCTCTTCTTCCTGCACCGCTGGTTGTAGAGGTCCTCCATGGATGGTAGCTCCGTCCTGGTGATGTGTTGAGCAGACTGCCCCCCCCTCTGTAGAGCCTTACGGTTGAGGGCGGTGCAGCTGCCGTACCAGGCGGTGAAGCAGCCAGTCAGGATGCTCTCTGTGGTGCACCTGTAGAAGTTGCACAGGATCCTGGAGTCCATGTGGAGAAGATCCGCTGCCTGGCCGTCTTCCTGATGGATTCTGTGTGATGGTTCCAGGTCAGGTCATAACTGATGTGGACCCAGAGGAACCTGAAGCTGCTGACTCGCTCCCATGTGGTCCCGTTGATGGAGAGGGGGGCGTGTTCTCCTCCTTGTCTCTTCCTGTAATCCATGATCAGCTCCTGTAGGGAGGGATGAGGTGATGAAGGGAGAGAGGAAGTGATGAAGGGAGAGAGGAGGTGATGAAGGGAGGGAGGAGGTGAGGAGGTGATGAAGGGAGGGAGGAGGTGAGGAGGTGATGAAGGGAGGGAGGAGGTGAGGAGGTGATGAAGGGAGGGAGGAGGTGATGAAACATTGGACCAGCCACTCAAAGCACTTCATGATGGTGGAGGTGGGTGCTACTGGGCGGTAGTCATTCGTTCAGAGGATTTAGTTTTCTTGGGGACAGGGACGATGATGGTCTTCTTGAAACCAGCAGGGACAACAGACTGGAGCAGAGACATGTTGAAGATGTCTGTGAACACATCTGTCAGCTGATCTGCACCTGGAGAGCTCGGCCAGGGAGGCCATCAGGTCCAGGTGCCTTGTGTGTGTTGATCCGGTTCAGAGATCTCCACACGTCTGCCCTGGATATGACGGGGGGGC
>NC_083642.1:687348-809848 GCF_963576545.1 Limanda limanda | reverse complement strand
GTGTGAAAATGAAATGTTAAATCAGGTGGAACTGATTATTAATGACACGTCTGTACTTGTCCAACCATCTGCTGAGAAACACAAACATCACATAAAGGACAAAATAAATATTGAATCCTCTGTTTACAGTCACGCTGTCATCACGGTGTAATAACCTCTGTCTGCCTCACTCATCACTCCCATTCCCTCTGGATTCATTTGTCCACTAGTGAACCTTCAGCTGCTGGAGACCAACAGAAACAGCTGTTCTCCAGTCTGATGAGGAGGAGGAGCCTCTTCCTCTCACCTGCATCCAGAAGAACAGCCTCTTGGATCCGGCTTTAAACTTCAGCACATAGACGCGTCCCGTGGTGCACTGGCTCACTCGCTTAAACTCACAGTCATCAGGGAAGATGATCAGGTCCTGGGACAGGAGAGACAACATGAGAGACAACATGAGACACTCGTGAGACAGGGGAGGACTTCAGGTGAAGCTGGGCTGATGCAAAAAAGAACTGTAGCTGTAAAATAAAGATATTTCATGTGCGAATAGAAAGAATGAGGAGAAACAAGCAAAGGGACAATTTGGGGTTCGCCCTGCCCTTGTTATTTGTGGTATTTGTGGAATGTCTAAAGAACAGTCATCTGACCAAAGTGTTGTGAATCTGAAACCATAATTTCTAAATATCAAGCTGTGGTGGGAATTTCCTGAAAGTTTCAAGTGGACAAAAGACAGATATAAATGTACATGGAAGTGGTTTAACGTGTCTCACATCGTCCAGGTTGGCGTTGGTCCGGTCCTTCCAGCAGAAGTGGATCAGCGAGTCGTCCGACTGCTGGACGTACACCGTGCCCTTGCGTTTGTCCGGCGTCACCACGTTTCCCTTCAGGGTCATTTTCCCGGCTCGGAACTCCACCAGATACTTGCTGGAGCTTCCTCTGGTGCCGCTGGCCAGGCTGGGGAAGAGAGCGCCTGAAGACATCTTCAGATCTGCAGACACACAAACACAAACAGAAGACATGTTACTGCACAAAACACACACGTTACAACACATGCTTATGAGGGGTGGGGGTTTAAGTTTAAAACTAAGTTATAAAATCCAACACTTCAAAATTGAATGTTGACATCTGAATGTAGTTTAATGAGTATTATTAATTACAGATTCACACATGAAACAAAATTAAGCACAAACATCATACAAAGACGAATTTAGTGTACATTTAAATACATGTAGAAGTTGGCTGATAAAGTTAGAGAGATCTGATTTAAGGTTAATTACGGCCTGAGCACTGAAAGGTGAGGCCCTATTGAAAATGTAAGGATTATTATTATTCAGGCAAATTAATTGGCTTTTAGAGGCTTTAACTTGCTCAAATTCTTACCAAAATTAGCAGAAAGTTAGAAAATGGTGAAAATTTACATATTCTGGAGGAATTTTCAATGGGCAAGACCCCCGGAATGTGTTCACATTGACCGATCTTCACAAAAATCAATACATAGGTGAATCATGACCAGACAAACAAAAAAGTCTTTAGGTGCAATTGGAAAAACAGGCAGCCTGCTATTTTGCATTTACTGGCCATATTCCACATTTTTACTTTGAGGTACTTGTATCAGGGCTTACATAATTCAACTTCAAATAGAGATGAGTGTCATCACAACAAGATGGAGATACAAACCTATTCAAAGATCGATATTTCCTCACAGGGTGTGGTCGTGGCGTGGTGTCAAAGTGTGACTACACACCATTAAAACATTAGGTTCTGTATCTCGGACATAAATGGACCATGAATCCTTTGATGTTGAGCCGTCAACAAAAAACTCCACTCCTGCAGTGTCAGACGTCATAGATCAAAGGAAACTTTATGTCTTGTTTATGTAATTTAAGTGATTACACTGATTCAGCCCATAGTAACAAGTTAATCTGCTTTTTAAATATGTAAATATAACACTTGAATCCACTTGTTCCGTGTTGAAGCTGCTCGGTCTCACTGGTCCTGGGTCTGTTTGATCTGGAGCCGACACCGGAAGTGAGATTAATGAAAGTCTCTGAAACATCGTTTACAAGTTTAAAACACTAAGCAGCTGTTTGGGGCCGGGACGCGATTTACACCGAAGCTAACGGAAGTAGCCGCTAGCTCGTTAGCCTGAGTCAATGCTAACGTTAGCCCGTGACGAGGCTAACCCGAGGCCAGGGTCTGGTGACGTGTCGCGTCAAAGGCTCGAACCCCGCAGAGCCGCTCGACGTGAGGATCAAACATCAGAAGGTCTGAGAAGTTTCAATCAGGAGCTTCACAAACCTCGAGGTGGTTCGTTAGCTTCTTTTCTTCTTCTGCTGCTTCTGCTGCTGCTGCTTCTTCTTCTTCTTCTTCCTCTTCTGCTTCTTCTTCTGCGCGCCGCTCCTCGTCACGAGCTTCCGGTCGCGGGCGCGCGCACGCAGCAGCCTAGGGGGCGGGGCTTCACGCAGCGCTGAGCCGTGACTGACAGCTGGTTCCTCCCGGTGCGGCCGCTTCCTCCGTGATCCTCTCCCGGTGGACCGGACTCTTCTCCCGGTGGACCGGACTCTTCTACCGGCGGAACGAGCAGCGCGACCGGGTGCGAGAGGCGTGACGCCCCGCTGAGAACCAGAGAAGAAGAAGAGGAGCCGGAGCGGGAAGGTGAGCAGCGAGCACCGTTAGCTCGACATGCTAGCAGCTAACAGCTCCCAGCTTTACTGCCCTTGGATTAGTTAGCATGCTAAGTGCTAAGTGCTAGCTGCCGTGTTCAGAGCGGGCGCCCGCTCCGTGCGTGACAGCTAGTGTGTTAGTGTGAAAGTGTGTTAGTGTGTTAGTGTGTGTCTGCGTGAGAGTGAGTCTGAGTGTGTGTTTGTGCGTGACAGTGTGTTTGTAGTGCGTGTGTGGTGTGTGTTTGTGGTGTGTAGTGTGTGTGTGAGAGATTATCCGCTTTGATTCCCGAGCCAACCGGTATGTTCCCGTTCCGTCACGACCCACGGAGTCCTGCAGGGATCAGGGTCCAGACCTGATCCAGACCCGGTCCTCCTGCAGGGATCAGGGTCCAGACCTGATCCAGACCCGGTCCTCCTGCAGGGATCAGGGTCCAGACCTGATCCAGACCCGGTCCTCCTGCAGGGATCAGGGTCCAGACCCGGTCCTCCTGCAGGGATCAGGCTCCAGACCTGATCCAGACCCGGTCCTCCTGCAGGGATCAGGGTCCAGACCTGGTCCAGACCCGGTCCTCCTGCAGGGATCAGGGTCTAGACCTGATCCAGACCTGGTCCTCCTGCAGGGATCAGGGTCCAGACCTGATCCAGACCCGGTCCTCCTGCAGGGATCAGGGTTCAGAACCGATCCTCCTGTGGATTATTGTGTTGTTGTGAAGTGAGGAGACACCAGGACATGACTCTGGATCGAGTCTGGATCGAGTCTGGATCCCAGCGAGGGACCAAGATTTCCTTGTTGTCTTGTTTTCGGTCCCAGCGGACGAGCAGAATCTCAGCAGGGAACTGAAACTGAATCATTCCCATTGTGTTGCTCTTAATGGGTCAGGTCTCTTTACTGGTGTGTGTGGACTGGATGTGGAGGAGCTGCTGTGTGTGTCTGCGCGTGTGTGTGTCTGTGGACTGGGATCTGGTCAACTGGCTCTGTGAGGACCACCTCTTACATGTGATGAGCATTATGAATACGATAGTTCACAGAAAAATGAAAGTTCAACAACACACTGGAGCCAAATCAAACACAAGTGAAACAGCTGGTGACTCATTCTTCAGACGTGGTGTGTGTGTGTGAATCCACTTCCATGACACAACCTGCTGTGTTTACCTTTGGATTCATGTGATCACACTACACAACCTGGAGCCTTCACCTCCTCCAGTGACTTGAGGACCTTGTCCCCCAGTCTGTGTCCAGATGGGATCAGGGACAGGTGGTCTCCAGGTGGTCTCCAGGTGGTCTCCAGGTGGTCTCCAGGTGGTCTCCAGACACTCAGAGGACAGTTCTTCAGCCTCAGGGAACCCACAGGCTTCAGGTTTCATCTATAACATGTGACAGTGTCTCCAGCTCGTTACATTAACACAACAATCACATGAGTTTCATTCTGCGGTTTAGTCTCTAAAGACACATCAGACCAAATCCTATAGTTGTGTGAGTCAGCTGGTGTGTGTCCGGGTTGCGTGAACTGGGTGATGGGAAGTGATGTCATCAGTGCGAGCTCTGGTACGAGCGGTCATCAGTGACTCATTTAAAAACCAGTCACTTCAAATCAGGTCACATGTAGATGACAGTCGTGGGTCAGAGAGGGAGATCATCTCTGCAGCAGTTACACTGAGAGTTCTCAAGCTTACTTTCAATAACAATATATCTGAAGGATATTATTATCTATCTGAAGACTGGATCAATTACTTAATCTATACTAATGCATTTTATTGATATGGTGCATTTAACTGAGCTTAGAGACTCTTCACATCCACAAGGCAGGAAACAGAGCCAGCAGATGTTATCAAACTCATATTTGAGAAGCAGGAAACAAATATTACTACTACATACCCTAAGAAACATATTTTGAAACCAGTGTAATTTATCTCACCTGTTCTCTTCAGTCTGAGCTGCTGGAGCTTTATTGTGGAGCCTGTGAAACCGTTTCCTGTCCGTGTCTCTGCTGTGACGCCTAAAACCTAAACTTACCCCTCAGCTGGGATTCCTACTGGGACTCTGGTATTTGGTTCTGATGTTTAGATTCTGTCATGACAGGGTTCATATTCAGGCTCCGACATTAGAATCAAAGCAGTCGCTGACGAATGCAGGACCTGAGTTTTAAACACGTCAGACGGACTGAACCTGTTGTTGTGTTCAGGTGTTTTTATTCTTCTGAGGAGAGTTCTTCTCCAGGGAGCTGGATGCAGATCACAGGTCTGAAGGCCGACTGCACTTGGTACCAGCTCCATCAGTTAGTAATTTCTCTGATTGATTGTTTTGTCAAAAACGTGTGAAACATCCTTGTAATAATAAATAGATCAAGGCAACATCCAATATCTTCTATTGTGTGATGAAAGCCAAACATATTGTAGATGTGCCACAACAAAATGCAGCAAGTATTCTCCTAATATGATTGTTTTTAAATCCCAAGTTGGTTTATTGAATATTTGTTCAACAAAACGTGTAAATAAACCAGTTGGTTCCTCACCCACATGTATATTAATCATAACCAGACAAACCACAGCTCACCCCCCCCCCCTCCCTCGGTCATGAGACTGGTCACATGTCCTGTGGGCGTGACGGTGTAAATGTTGAAACTCGGTCACGTGCAGCTGTCCCACTTCCTGTTTCCTGTTTGGACCTCAGCAGACTTCAGGTCATTACTGTGGTGACCTCCGCTGCCCTGTTAGCGTTAGCGTTAGCATGTGTGTGCTAGTGGAAGTCCATTGAGAACGTTAGTGCATCACAGACAGTAGCTAATGAATTGGATTGACCTTTGTGCTTGTCTGTGCCGAGAGAGATAGAGAGAGAGAAAGTGTGTGTCTGTGTGTGTGTGTGTGTGTGTGTCTGTGTGTCTAATTTGTATATATATATAGTCAGTAACCTTTGCCCTAAATCATGGCCCCTCGTTAGCTTAATTTAGTCTCTGCATTATTTGAAGAAGCAGCTTAAGTCATCATATTTATTTTACTTTGCTCAGCTGACCACCACACGGTATAAGAAGTAGGTCAAAGGTCACTTGACTCACAGTTTTGCTTTCACCTTGAGTCACTGCTGCTGACACTGAACCCAGCAGCCGCCATCTCCTCCTCCATCTCCTCCTCCATCTCCTCCTCCATCTCCTCCTCCTCCTCCATCTCCTCCTCCTCCATCTCTGCCATCTCCTCCATCTCCTCCTCCTCCTCCTCCTCCTCCATCTCCTCCTCCTCCTCCATCTCTGCCAACTCCTCCATCTCCTCCTCCATTAGATTTACATTTGTATAGCTTGCCCCTTATCCCAACCCCTGATTTAGCTCATTAAACTAGTGAAAATATCAATGCAAAGGTCTTTCACACATCAAATGCAATGATATAAAACAATGCAATGTGATAAATTCACACTTTTTAAAAGCTGAAACCAAGAAATGTTTGTTATTCAGCTCTGCGTTGAAATCTCAACATGTTTCCAGCTCTTTAATATTAATAATAATTGTGTTCATAAGCAGCTCAAATCTGAGCTGCATGGAAAGAGCTGGAGAGATTATGATTGTGTGTTTGTGTAAAGTGCTGTATTTACTCTGCCTTAATATTAGTGTATATTACAGGAACGTGATCCCCTAAGTCTGTCCTCTATATTCCACAGATTTATTGGCAAAAATAGGCTGTAAGGCTGTATTTGTAATGTATTTATCCCAGGAAATGATCTTATTCAAGAGGAAACGATCGTCCTATAATATGATTGCAATTTAAATGGTGAAATGAGGAGGAAGAAGTCAAAGGAAACGTTTGAGGAGAAGATGTTAAAAAGGTGAAGAGGAAAATATAGAAAAGAAAATGTGTAAAAGGCGACGGTGTGACACGTTAATGAGGAAAGAGAGAGAGGAGAGGAAAGGGTGATGACAGGAGTGAGGGAGGAGAAGTGATGGAGGTGGAAGAAGAGAGAGAGGAGAGGAAAGTGTGATGTCAGGAGTGAGGGAGGAGAAGTGATGAAGAGGAAGAAGAGAGAGAGAGGAGAGGAAAGGGTGATGTCAGGAGTGAGGGAGGAGAAGTGATGAAGAGGAAGAAGAGAGAGAGGAGAGGAAAGTGTGATGACAGGAGTAAGGGAGGAGAAGTGATGAAGAGGAAGAAGAGAGAGAGGAGAGGAAAGTGTGATGACAGGAGTGAGGGAGGAGAAGTGATGAAGAGGAAGAAGAGAGAGAGGAGAGGAAAGTGTGATGTCAGGAGTGAGGGAGGAGAAGTGATGAAGAGGAAGAAGAGAGAGAGAAGAGGAAAGGGTGATGTCAGGAGTGAGGGAGGAGAAGTGAAGACGAGAGAGAGAAGAGGAAAGGGTGATGTCAGGAGTGAGGGAGGAGAAGTGATGAAGAGGAAGAAGAGAGAGAGAAGAGGAAAGTGTGATGACAGGAGTGAGGGAGGAGAAGTGATGAAGAGGAAGAAGAGAGAGAGGAAAGGAAAGGGTGATGACAGGAGTGAGGGAGGAGAAGTGATGAAGAGGAAGAAGAGGAAGAAGAGAGAGAGGAGAGGAAAGGGTGATGACAGGAGTGAGGGAGGAGAAGTGATGAAGAGGAAGAAGAGAGAGAGGAAAGGAAAGGGTGATGACAGGAGTGAGGGAGGAGAAGTGATGAAGAGGAAGAAGAGAGAGAGGAGAGGAAAGGGTGATGACAGGAGTGAGGGAGGAGAAGTGATGAAGAGGAAGAAGAGAGAGAGGAAAGGAAAGGGTGATGACAGGAGTGAGGGAGGAGAAGTGATGAAGAGGAAGAAGAGGAAGAAGAGAGAGAGGAGAGGAAAGGGTGATGACAGGAGTGAGGGAGGAGAAGTGATGAAGAGGAAGAAGAGAGAGAGGAAAGGAAAGGGTGATGACAGGAGTGAGGGAGGAGAAGTGATGAAGAGGAAGAAGAGAGAGAGGAGAGGAAAGGGTGATGACAGGAGTGAGGGAGGAGAAGTGATGAAGAGGAAGAAGAGAGAGAGGAAAGGAAAGGGTGATGACAGGAGTGAGGGAGGAGAAGTGATGAAGAGGAAGAAGAGGAAGAAGAGAGAGAGGAGAGGAAAGGGTGATGACAGGAGTGAGGGAGGAGAAGTGATGAAGAGGAAGAAGAGAGAGAGGAAAGGAAAGGGTGATGACAGGAGTGAGGGAGGAGAAGTGATGAAGAGGAAAAAGAGAGAGAGAGCAGGTCATTTAATAATCTTTTGATAATCTTGCAACCTGATGTTGTTTTGAAAAAAGCCTATTGCTCATTAAACACAATAATAAATAATACACAAATGGATACACAGGCGTATGTATACTTTCCTCCTGGCACAAGGTGTGTGTCTGTGTGTGTGTGTGTGTCTGTGTGTGTGTGTGTGTCTGTGTGTGTCTGTGTGTGTGTGTGCACAGGCAGCAGCTGGTGGTGCAACAATGCTGACTAATGATCCGTGTCTCCCCTGCTGAGCAGCAATGAGGAAAAGGAACAGCTCAGAATGAATGAGAGCAGAGTGGTGTTGTGTTGTTGTGTTGTTGTGTTATTGTCTCAGTGTTGTGTAGCCCCCTGACACAGAGACGCTGCAGGTTGTTGTGTAGCAGGCTGTTGTTGTTGACACTGAACCAAACTCTCCCTCAGTGTGTGACTTTCAGAAAGCGTCCCGGCCTTCCAGGATCACACGAGTGAGGACACGACAGCGCCGGCGTCTGTCCCCCCCGACGTGTGTCCCCCCCGGCGTCTGTCCCCCCCGACATCTGTCCCCCCCGACCCGCTCCCCCTGGGACACAGAGCTCAGTCTGGCAGCGTCACTGGATCGAAGTCGTCTTTAAGATGGAACAACACGTTTCTCACTCCATGTTTGGTCCATTCATCAGGGTTCCCTGGAAAACCTGGAAAAGTCCTGGAATTTTAAAATGTGTTTTTCCAAGCCTGGAAAAGTCATGGAAAAAATAATCTCCCAAAAGTTTTGGAAAAGTCATGGGAATTTGTTGTATTCATAATTTCATGTCGTTCATTTTAGGGATGGGCATAATTAATAGACGATCGATTAATTGATCATTAAGAATTTCGTAAATGACATTTTTTTTAATCGATAAAAACTATTGCATGTTCACTATGTGGCAGGAGGTCGGAATATCCGAGTTGCCCTGAACGCAGCACAGTGAAGATGTTAGCAGCTGAGGAGATTTCACAAAATGTTCGGTCGTGGAAATTTGGTTTAAAGTTATGGAAAAGTCATGGAAATCCATTGGTCAAAATGTGTATGAACCCTGATTTATACAGACCGGTGAGGCAGCTGGTCACATTTTCACCTAAAAGCTCTAGAGTTGAGTTTTAATCTGGATTAACAGAAACTGAGGCTTTTGGAGACGATGACAAAGACATTTCCAGATTTGTTTGACACTTTTCTAGAGGACAACAAAGCCCCTCATGATAGTTTTGAATGGATCATGTATTAGAAGTGCTGCTGACCTTCCTCTGGTGAAGATAAGAGACATTATCTGGAAATCCTCAGATAACTCAGTGACCCCTCAGTGACCTCACAGTGACCTGAAAGAAGTTTTTCCCGTTAGAGAACATTTCTCTTTAAACTCATAAGAGGACGTGTGTAGCTTCCTCTATTCAAAACCTACTGGAGACACATGATGTGTTGCAGTCTGTTGAACGAGTGATTTACACAAGTTCATCTTCCTCTTATGAAAACCATATCTCAACAACGCCTTCAGAGGATTTCATCATATTAGCTGGAAGTGTTCAGTTGAACTCACAGATGAACTGGTTACATGATGTTGGTCGCTGTGACCTCTGCTCTGGATCGGATCTCTCAGGAACGTCGGAGAATCACTTGGACACGGATGAATTTATTATATTCAGGCGTCTCAAAGGTTACGGTGGAATCATAAAACATGTTTTTGTCTCTTGAACACGAAGTCTCATGTCTGCGTGGGAGGAAGTTCCTCAGATTTTGACCAGTTGTCAGTTGCGCTCACATGATCCTCAGAAGGTTTGATTTCTCAAGTTGTGAAACTGTGTCCTGACTTCAGAGTTGTGCTTGAAACTAACATGAAGGCTGTAAACAACATATATATATCTATATATGTGTATATTAATTTTAAATATGTGAGAGGACTTCTGTACACACAGGTACTGTACTTTATCTACAACCAATACTGTAAAGCTGCAATCTATATTAACTAGATCTATAAACAGCCTCCGTCTCTGCTCTTGTATTCA
The DNA here is from genome assembly GCF_963576545.1 of Limanda limanda. Lineage (NCBI taxonomy): Eukaryota > Metazoa > Chordata > Actinopteri > Pleuronectiformes > Pleuronectidae > Limanda > Limanda limanda. The sequence goes on along the minus strand of NC_083642.1, from coordinate 800,006 downwards.
TGAGTTATTAATGAAGACGTTACACTGAGGACACAGACAGAGATTCAGCTGTTTGATTATGTTTAGTTATGGAGACAATATTAATCATCAGATATGAACACACACAGTGACCTTTGACCCTGAGCTGACTGGGTCTCTGGGTTTGGATGAGAGAAGAATCTTCACCCTTCGGTCCAGAGAAAGATCTCGTCTGGTTCTAGAACCTGAGTTCTAAACGCAGAGGAGGAGATGCTGAACTGCTGCAGAGTCACTGATGTTCTTCTTCTTTTCATCATGTGATCTCTCTGGGTTCTATAAATACTCTTTCTTTCTTTCTTTCTTTCTTCCTGGGTGCAGTCGTCACCAGTAACACTTGGTTTTGTTCCTGTTGAATTTCATGAGAGAGTGTTTCTGCGTCTTTTAGGATCTTTGACTCTGTTTTCATTTAGTTTCACTTGAAGTGAGACGAGTGAGTTGAGACCGGTTGAAAATTAAGGTGGGAAAAACGTAAGTACTTCACAGGAAGGGGAAAGATTAATATACATGAATTAGTGACTGAATATTTCAGATTTTAGCATGAAAGATTTGTCAGGTATTCATTTTGCTGGATTCTAAAACATTCATAGTAATTCATCTAAAAACTGATTGAGAATATAATCTGTAGAATATTTTGATTAACGCTGCAACAAATAGTTGATTAACCAACGAGTCAATATTTAAGAAATTTTAAATATTCTTGACTTGTGAATCATGAATTGTGAATTCACTGCTTGTGTTCATGGTTCTGATGATGTTAATATTGCTGCTTATTCATGTTTAAACATCATAATAGACTTACTGCCCTGTTCTGATAAAAGATGTTTCATTATCTCAGCTTCGGCTCCAGGAGACTGCGACGAGCATTTGGTTATAATCAGTTAATTAATCAGCAGATTAATGGATTTAGAAATTGTTTGGTTTTGCCAGCATTAACTGGAATATCACCCAGGACGGCCCCGCCCCTTAAATTCAATCAATCTGCACCAAACTTCACACAACACAATATGTTGGATTATTTTCATCAAGATCCATGAATTATTCTACGATGGTAAAGAAAGCCAAACAAATTCCTGGATCTGCCGTTCTGTTCTTTCCTGATCCAAGTCACAGCTGTTTGTGTGTAATGCTGCTGACAAACAGACACACAAACGGACACACACACACACACACACACACACCGACACACACGCACACACACACTATGTCACAGACCATATGGTGTCATCCTCTCTGCAGTGTGTGTTCATTCTTTACACCTTGTTGGTTCAGGTGAATCTGACTTTCTCTAAATCTCATTGGCTGCTGAATTATAGACCGAGTTTCGGTGCACACACACACACACACACACACACACACTGATAATCCCTGGCATACTGACAAGTCGCTCTCATTGGTTAATCCCAGTCAGGTGGTAGGTTTACCAGTGTGGGGACTGGTTAATCCGAGGCAAAGTTGTGTGTGTGTGTGTGTGTGTGTGTGTGTGTGTGTGTGTGTGTGTGTGTGTGTGTGTGTGTGTGTGTGTGTGTGTGTGTGTGTGTGTGTGTGTGTGTGTGTGTGTGTGTGTGTGTGTGTGTGTGTGTGTGTGTGTGTGTGTGTGTGTGTGTGTGTGTGTGTTTGTTTCAGGGAGGTGTTAAATCAGTGTGTTTTGAGCCGGAAGCATTGTAGGGTTGCCATGGCAATAGCACCCATCTGCTGCCCTATAGTGGACACACAATTAGGATTTCACTCAGTGTTAAGTTGTTTTTTGATAACTCGATATTAGACTGAACAGAACATATGAATCATATCGTGCACAGTGTGTTTGTCAAAGTGTGTGTCTCCGTAAATACTGTGTTAATCCACACATCCTTTGTGTGTTCAGGATTATCCTTGTACACACAGAGACACACACACAGACACACACATGGAATAACATGGCTCTAGTGTGACCATCATCAATCATCATTAGAAATTATTGGCTAATTTATTAATCCTCAGAGAGTAGGAGGAGCTCTGTGAAGACGGCAGCTTCTTATTGTCTGTTGTTAAAGTCAGTGTGAGTCTGGTTTAGTGTCTGTGGAGCTGAGTGGCTTAGTGTGGTCTGTAAGCCTGCTAACCCCCCCCCCACACACACACACACACCTACACACACACACACCTGCTGTCTGACAGGTTCTATCAGACAGTTCACAGCTCACACTGGGGATTTACAAACCTGGATTCTGTTCTCCACTATTTTATTCAGAAATATCAAATTATTTCAGTATCAGATTTTTAACGCCCGGTTCATCCACAGGGATTCTAACCAGTGTTCATCCTGCCTGGAGTTGATTCTCCTGGTCTTTGGGTGTGTGAGGTGTGTTAGTGATTCTGGTTCAAGAAGCTTATCGTGATTCCTGCTGCACATGAACATCTCACTTCCTGTTGGATCATTCTCTGACCTGTAGAAACATGTATAATCACTCACATTCATCTCATCAGCCTTCTGCCTCGATTTGCCTTCAAGGCTCATTCTGTTCAATAAAACCACAACTCATAAATCACAAGTATTTCAACAGAGAACAGCTGGAGCACTTTGGAAAACAAAGTTACCTTGACCTGAATTGATCCTTAAGTTTCCACACATTTCCTTCTGTTCTCTCACTTGGACTCGTTTTTACAAGGAAGTGACAGAAGAAACAAATCACAATCAGCCCCTCAGAAGAAAATCCAGAGTTCAGTTCAGGTCAGAACGCTGGGTTCTCTCTGTGTTTCCTTTCAGATTAAAGCTGGAGCCTGACTGGTTCATCATTAGTCCAATACTACACGTGTCAGTGTTTCTTTTTACTGAAATGAAAACTTTTATTTTTAGTAATAAGAAAATGAAAAAGCTCAACTTTTGGATGTAATCATTTTTTTTAATTGTAGTTCACCTGGTGCATCTCCATGAAAATGTCTTGAGGAGCCTTGAAGTCGTACTTTTCTAACTCGCTCCCACGGTCACGTTTCTAAACTCTCACCAATAAAAAAGATATCCGTGCTTTCGAGAAAGTCGTTGGATTCTCACTGTGTCTTTATTTCAAATATCAAGCTTATTGTTTTTCGTAAATTGAGGAAAAACAGCGGACATTTTTCAATGGGAGCCTTCCTCAAAGCAACGAGTGACAGTGTCCGTGGTCAAAGATCAAACTCATCAGCTCTTTTGTTTCTTCTGTTTTTCTTTGTCCCTGACAGGTGAGAGGCCGAGAGAACGAGGGAGCGAGTGAGAGAAGTAAAGAGAGAGAGAGAGAAAGAGAGAGAGGCCATGGAGCAGCAGAGGCAAAGGACGCTCTCCACCTCCGGAGAATCTCTGTACCTGGTGCTGGGCGTCGAGAAGAGCGCCACGAACGACGACATCAAGAAATGCTACAGGTACACGTCCGGAGCAACTCCATCTGTAATGTTGTTCTGTTGAGCACCACCAGGGGGCGGCAGAGGCTTTTAGTTGCTTTAAAGATTGACAGGTGGAGGATTTATTTTTTCATGATGTGTCTCTGGATGCAAATATAAAGTAAAACATTTAAAACTATATTTGAATATTGACCTTTAGGTAGCTTTTAAAGGTTGTTGTCATTATTCTCAGGTGCAGTGAAGTTATAGACTTCTCTCTCCAGTCAAGATTCATAACAATAGAAACAGTAACGACATCAAAGCAGCAAAAACAACAACAATATTAATAATTTTCATTCACACAAATTTACAAAACATTATCATAATCATTATATACAGAGAATAGAGCAAGGCATATTTACAAACGGTGCAAGAATAATCTTTGCAGTCCGGGGTGGAGTGTGTGTGGGTTGTGTGTCTGTTGTGTTAGTCACATCCCTTGATGTGTGTGTCTGTGGTGTGTTTGGACAGGGAGGAGTGTGATGTTAAAGATGTGAAACGTTGATTTCATTTTCTCCTTCCTGCTTAAAGACCGTCTCTGCATTAATAAGCTTTTATCACTTATGTGTCCGGTTTTCTGTCTCGTTCAATATCAACAACTGAAAACTATAAGTATTCTTTTAGCTCATTAAACTATGACAACTTTTAAAATCGCTTCATAACAACTTTAAGTTAAAAGGATTTTATAAGAATTTCCAGTCATGTGTTAACTTAAATTGTACGTTTACTTTTTGCATCTGCATAGTGTCAATGGATCCATATCACACACATTTATCCAGATGTGCACCAGTGTACCTGCAGACGTGTGTGTGTCATTATTTGTCCACAGGAAGTTGTCGTATTGTCAGGGTTTCAGTGTTGTGTCTCTTTCTTTCTTACAGGAAACTGGCGTTAAAGTTTCACCCGGATAAGAACCCGGACAATCCAGACGCCGCCGAAAAGTTCAAGGAAATCAACAACGCCCACTCCATCCTGGTGGACGTCACCAAGAAGAACATCTACGATAAGTACGGCTCCCTGGGGCTGTACGTGGCCGAGCAGTTCGGAGAGGAGAACGTCAACACCTACTTTGTCCTGTCCAGCTGGTGGGCCAAGGTACTACACCCTGAACCAGCAGCTGAAGCTTCCTCATGAAACCAAAACAAACCGATCACACAGCGACTCGTGTTCCGCTGCTTCTCATTCATATGGAATGTGACCTTGTCCACGGAGAGTCTTCTTTAAATCCACCAACCAGCAGTTGAACCTTCCAGATGGAATTAAACACAATTGTTCCCCTACAACAGGAAAATGGTTTATACCATTAAAACAACAACACAATATTAATGGATATTTAACTTTAAATACATTCTCACCATCAAATTAAACACATTATTTATCGTATTTCTTGTATGTGTGTTTAATAACATTCTACGCTGTAGCACAGGCCACAGAGCAGGGAAGATTTATGAAGATTAAATCTGAGAAAATGAACTATAACATGAATATAAAATGCAGAAACATGAAAAGTGTAAACTGTTATTATAAATCCACCAACCAGCAGTTGAACCTTCCTCATGGAATCAAACACAATTGTTCCCCTACAACAGGAAAATGGTCTTTACCATTAAAACAACACGATATTAATGAATATTTAACTTTAAATACATTTTCACCATCAAATTCAACACATTATTTATCGTATTTCTTGTATGTTTGTTTAATAACATTCTACGCTGTAGCACAGGCCACAGAGCAGGGAAGATTTATGAAGATTAAATCTGTGAAAATGAACTACAACATGAATTTAAAATGCAGAAACATGAAAAGTCTAAACTGTTATTATAAATCCTCTCAACGTGGTGTTGTGCTGAGTCCTGTGTGAACGTCTCTTCGTCCCTCAGGCCCTGTTTGTCTTCTGCTGTCTGTCCACTGGCTGTTACTTCTGCTGCTGCCTGTGCTGCTGCTGTAACTGCTGCTGTGGGAAGTGTAAACCTCGGCCTCCCATGGACCAGGAGCCCGACTTCTACGTGTCCCCCGAGGACCTGGAGGCCCAGATGACCGCTGACGAGAGAGGTGAGGGCGGGGGGGCCTCCTCCTTCAGACTCGTAACTTGTGTGTTTGTGATTCACGTCGATGTTGTGTCGATTGTGTGTGTTGTGTGTATTGATTGTGTGTGTTGTCCTCAGGTGGCGGCGAGCCCGTGGTCCTGCAGCCGTCTTCAGCCACAGAAACCACCCAGCTCACCGGCGACGCCCACCACAGCTACCGGACCGACGCCTACTAACCACACGCACACGCTAAGAGCACACGTTAAGAGCACATGCTAAGAGCACACGTGACCTGACCCCCGCTCAAGTATCACAACGTGACACTAACATGTTGCACACAAACATCTGCAGTGGGGCTGTTATTAGACTTCCCTTCTTATTTTTTTAATATTCAAATTATAGTCAGATTTTTAAATGATCTCTTTAATAAAATTGAAAGCAAAGACATTTATAAGATAAATACAAAATACATATTGAATCATATTGAGGTTTGTTAATATTCAAATACTGTTCAACTCCAGAATTGTGTTCAGCCCTTATCTGCACCAGACACACACACACACACACACACACACACACACACACACACACACACACACACACACACACACACACACACACTCTGACAGTTCAGCCCAAACTGTTCCATCTGAATTTCAATCTGAGGTGAGAAGAGAAGCGAAGGAGAAAAAGAGAGAAGGAGACAGAGTTCAGTTTTTCAGTTTTTCAGATACAGGTCAACACACATGAGACACAAACTTTTCCTCTGGTCTGAATGAAACGATTTGTCGTGTTTGTCACAGTTTTATCAGACGATTTTATTGAGTGATGACTATCAGCTTGTGAAGAGGATTTCAATTGAGATGAGAGTTGATTCAGGATCAAATGAACATCAGTTGAAACCATCTGCCCCCTGCTGTGAGCTCCAGCAGCTCCAGCAGCTCCAGCAGGTTCTGGGTCGACCTTTAAAATCCATCAGTCCAAAGCTCCAGGGAAGTGAGAGAGACTTAAATAACTCTTATGGGTTCGTTTGACTTGTGAACCAAACGAGGTTTCAGCTGTAAAGTCGTCAGTCGACAGACGGCTGAACATCAGCTGCGAGTTTGTTTACATCCAGACTCTGTGGAAAGTTACTCTTATTAACTTCTGGCAGAGTAATCCCATTACTTCAGTTCCTCAGTATTAGAGCTGATCGACATGGAGGCTGATGCCGATACAGATATTAGGTTCGTTTTTTCGATACCATTATATATTAAGATAAATTGTCAGTGATTCCTATGATGTTGTTTTCATGACAAAGAAATGAGGCCGAGGTTTGATATTTTATCATTTAACTATAAACTTTATTATTAATGACTAAAAATAGGAAGAAACCATAAATAACTCAACATAAATACTCATTACTTCTCCAGTCTCTGTAGTCGAGTGTCTCTCTAACTTCGTCTCTTCTCCTTCACACTGAATTCAGTTTGCTGCTGTCGGAGTCGTTAAGTCCAGTGTTATGATCATAAAGATCGTTTCCATTCTGAAACTTTCTCACTGAGGGTCGGACCCGTCTCGATTTCTTTTTAATGTTTGATTTGTTTAGTGTGACAGTAAAACGCTCGTCATGTCGTGTATGTTTAGATTTCACTGTAGATTTCAAACCCTTTTTCTTCTCCTGTCTGTAGATTTGTTTTTCTCATGTGTTGTTAAGGGAAGATAATCCGTATCCCAAGTCTTACTCGTTTTGTAGATTATTTGATTATGGTAGCATCTGGAGCAGTTTGCATCAATCAGACTGACTAGTTATATTTATAGAAAAGATTTTCCAGATCGACTTTTGTTTTTTTTGTAGTTTTGTTGTCACACGAGTTTCTCTCCAACTCTGCTGGCGTAGAACAAACAGGAACTTTGTGCTTGTTTGAATGAACTGTTTAATTTTTCTAATAAAATCAAAAATTCAGAAAAAAACTTAGACCTACATCCAAGTAAACAATCGAACCTACATCCAAAAACCTGGATGACGTACTGGCTGTATTTTCTCTGATGACTACAGCAAACACACACTCAGTATGTATAATTCATATCATAACAATGTGCAATAAGAGCTAATCCACACTTCTCCACTTCCTGACTTCCATCAGCAGTTTGAAAGGTTTCAGAGAATCTGCAGCTTCATAACCATGTGCAAAGATTCCACGTTAAGAAAAACGAGATGAAGCTAAATCCAGTTATTAGACGTGTCCACCATCAAATCACATCAATTCTATATCATCATGTTTTGCTTTTTCAATTTGCTTTTTAAATGTGGATTCAAAAGATCTTTTCAAGTTTTCTGCAGATGCTCTGTTAAAACCAAATCCCTGGTTCCTCTCATGGTTCCTCTCATGGTTCCTCTCATGGTTCCTCCCATGGTTCCTCTCATGGTTCCTCTCATGGTTCCTCTCATGGTTCCTCTCCTGGTTCCTCTCCTGGTTCCTCTCATGGTTCCTCTCCTGGTTCCTCTCATGGTTCCTCTCATGGTTCCTCTCATGGTTCCTCCCATGGTTCCTCTCATGGTTCCTCTCATGGAGTCAGGAAGCTTCCATCACTAGATCGACAGCATGAATAACCAGAGCTGATGTGTGAACATAGCAACAGAGGATAATAACCAAGCATTATTTTATTTATTTTATTTTTCTTATCTTTTTAATATTGGATTAACTACTAGCTGGTAAGTGGGGAGGATGTATAGAGTTCTAGATGTGGATCATGTGACCAGGAGCTGCTGTTTGTGCACAGAAGTTAGAGATGTGGAGTTTTCTGTTGTTAGCGTGGATTCACTCTTCTGTCCGTCAGCCGGACGCTTGGTGAATTATCTGATGTACTGATGTCGTAAAATAAATGTTTCAGATGCTTCACAGACTCTTCTCTCATTGTGGGTTTCTTTGTGATATATTAATGTGATGATAGTATATTAATATTAATGTGAAGTGTAGTTGAATATCATCGATATGGAAGTAAAAGTTACCGTTATGTCTTTTGGTATCTGAAAGAAGTGTTGATCACAAGAAGAGACCGAAGTCACTGTGGAACGCCAGAAACAAACAGGAAGTGACAGCGACACGGTCCGAATGTGTGTCATGTGTTGTTTTCTTTAACAAGTAATAATAATAATAATATGTTAATAATAAAGTCATCAAATAAATTACTGTCAATCAACAGTTATTATTAATACTAAACAGAGTTTGAAGAAAAGTAGGTTTTTCAAGATTATATTTTCATGATTCGATGTTTCTAGAGTGTGTGTGTGTGTGTGTGTGTGTCTGTGTGTGTCAGAGCGGACACATTCAGGGGGTGGGGCTAGTGAGGTGGGAGTTTGGGTGTCAGTTTTCAGTGCCGCTGAAATGACCCCCCCACCCCACACACACACAGACACACACACTCTCTCACACTCCATATCAGGCAGTGACTGGTATGTGGACAGATTAAGACCATGCCGGGCTGTGCTCTTTCTACTGTTACACACACACACACACACACAGACACACACACACACACACGGCTGTGGATGGTGAAGAAGCAGCGAACTAACAAACCTCAGAGTCGACACTTGTGTAGACAAGAGAGAAATGGAGTGAGAGCTGGATGAGCGAGGGAGGAAGAGCGAGAGAGAGACTGGGCCTCATGCTGATTCATTGAGGACGTCACAGGAGAAGAAGAAGAAGAAGCTTCCCTCCTCTTCTTCATCATGAACCTCGGTCTCCTCCTGAACTCACAGATGTTCGGTCTGTGATTCTTCTCACTGACGTTTCCTCAGCTTCTCTTGCTGCTGACGTCTGGTCTGATCCACTTCAGTGTTTGTGCAGCGTTATGCTAAACCTAAATTAAACCAGAGTTAAACTGCAGCTCAGATCTTCTGAAGGAGGAAGAACCTACAGGCTCCTCACCTGGGACCAGTTTCATTTCACTGGAAACAACTGGAAAGAAAACTTCATCCACGTTTCTTCAGTCAGAGACGAATCAAAGAGACGACAGACGAGCCACAGACAGCAGAGGACGGTGAGTTATCAGAAAACCCAACTGACTCTTAGTGTTGTTTTGATCTGCAGAACGGTATTATTCAATATAATTTAAATCATTTCTGTATTCATTAGATAAAAACAGGTGGTATTTGTGTCATTGTTAGTTGCTCTTGAATTAGATGATTTTTCTTTAACGTGATGTCAAAGCAGAAACTGGATTGTAAAGGATCAGAAAACATGAACATAATGAGGATGAGAGGATTTGCTTACAGCATAATACAGTTATTATATAACAATAGAACTGTTATAGGGTGTTTGTTTCCACACGGACCGATTAGAGTGGGACACTCGTGAGAAGGAACTGACAGACTCACTCACTTCCTCTTCCTACAGACTCACTGACTTCCTCTTCCTACAGACTCACTCACTTCCTCTTCCTACAGACTCACTCACTTCCTCTTCCTACAGACTCACTGACTTCCTCTTCCTACAGACTTCCTCTTCCTACAGACTCACAGACTTCCTCTTCCTACAGACTCACAGACTTCCTCTTCCTACAGACTCACTGACTTCCTCTTCCTACAGACTCACTCACTTCCTCTTCCTACACACTCACTCACTTCCTCTTCCTACAGACTCACAGACTTCATCTTCTAACACTGACAGACTCACTGACTTCCTCTTCCTCTTCCTACAGACTCACTACTAACTTCCTTTTCCTACAGACTCACTGACTTCCTCTTCCTACAGACTCACTCACGTCCTCTTCCTACAGACTCACTCACTTCCTCTTCCTACAGACTCAATAACTTCCTCTTCCTACAGACTCACTGACTTCCTCTTCCTACAGACTTACTGACTTCCTCTTCCTACAGACTCATTGACTTCCTCTTCCTACTCACTGACTTCTTCTTCCCTACAGACTCACTGAATTCCTCTTCCTACAGACTCACTGACTTCCTCTTCCTACCGACGAATTTCCTCTTGTAACAGACTCACTGACTTCCTCTTCCTACAGACTCACTGATTCCTCTTCCTACAGACTCACTACTAACTTCCTTTTCCTACAGACTCACTCACTTCTTCTTCCTACAGACTCACAGACTTCCTCTTCTAACACTGACAGACTCACTGACTTCCTCTTCCTATAGACTCACTGACTTCCTCTTCCTATAGACTCACTGACTTCCTCTTCCTACAGACTCACAGACTTCCTCTTCCTACAGACTCACTGACTTCCTCTTCCTACAGACTCACTCACTTCCTCTTCCTACAGACTCACTGACTTCCTCTTCCTACAGACTCAACAACTTCCTCTCCCTACAGACTCACTGACTTCCTCTTCCTATAGACTCACTGACTTCCTCTTCCTACAGACTCACTCACTTCCTCTTCCTACAGATTCACAGACTTCCTCTTCTAACACTGACAGACTCACTGACTTCCTCTTCCTACAGACTCAATAACTTCCTCTTCCTACAGACTCACTGACTTCCTCTTCCTACAGACTCACTGACTTCCTCTTCCTACAGACTCACTCACTTCCTCTTCCTACAGACTCACAGACTTCCTCTTCCTACAGACTCACAGACTTCCTCTTCTAACACTGACAGACTCACTGACTTCCTCTTCCTCTTCCTACAGACTCACTGACTTCCTCTTCCTACAGACTCACTCACTTCCTCTTCCTACAGACTCACAGACTTCCTCTTCCTACAGACTCAACAACTTCCTCTCCCTACAGACTCACTGACTTCCTCTTCCTACAGACTCACTGATTTCCTCTTCCTACAGACTCACTCACTTCCTCTTCCTACAGACTCACAGACTTCCTCTTCTAACACTGACAGACTCACTGACTTCCTCTTCCTACAGACTCAATAACTTCCTCTTCTACAGACTCACTGACTTCCTCTTCCTATAGACTCACTGACTTCCTCTTCCTACAGACTCACTCACTTCCTCTTCCTACAGATTCACAGACTTCCTCTTCTAACACTGACAGACTCACTGACTTCCTCTTCCTACAGACTCAATAACTTCCTCTTCCTACATACTCACTGACTTCCTCTTCCTACAGACTCACTGACTTCCTCTTCCTACAGACTCACTGACTTCCTCTTCCTACAGACTCACTGACTTCCTCTTCCTACAGACTCACTCACTTCCTCTTCCTACAGACTCACTGACTTCCTCTTCCTACAGACTCACTCACTTCCTCTTCCTACAGACTCACAGACTTCCTCTTCCTACAGACTCACAGACTTCCTCTTCTAACACTGACAGACTCACTGACTTCCTCTTCCTCTTCCTACAGACTCACTGACTTCCTCTTCCTACAGACTCACTCACTTCCTCTTCCTACAGACTCAACAACTTCCTCTCCCTACAGACTCACTGACTTCCTCTTCCTACAGACTCACTGATTTCCTCTTCCTACAGACTCACTCACTTCCTCTTCCTACAGACTCACAGACTTCCTCTTCTAACACTGACAGACTCACTGACTTCCTCTTCCTACAGACTCAATAACTTCCTCTTCTACAGACTCACTGACTTCCTCTTCCTATAGACTCACTGACTTCCTCTTCCTACAGACTCACTCACTTCCTCTTCCTACAGATTCACAGACTTCCTCTTCTAACACTGACAGACTCACTGACTTCCTCTTCCTACAGACTCAATAACTTCCTCTTCCTACATACTCACTGACTTCCTCTTCCTACAGACTCACTGACTTCCTCTTCCTACAGACTCACTGACTTCCTCTTCCTACAGACTCACTGACTTCCTCTTCCTACAGACTCACTCACTTCCTCTTCCTACAGACTCACTGACTTCCTCTTCCTACAGACTCACTCACTTCCTCTTCCTACAGACTCACAGACTTCCTCTTCCTACAGACTCACAGACTTCCATTTCTAACACTGACAGACTCACTGACTTCCTCTTCCTCTTCCTACAGACTCACTGACTTCCTCTTCCTACAGACTCACTCACTTCCTCTTCCTACAGACTCACAGACTTCCTCTTCTAACACTGACAGACTCACTGACTTCCTCTTCCTACAGACTCAATAACTTCCTCTTCCTACAGACTCACAGACTTCCTCTTCTAACACTGACAGACTCACTGACTTCCTCTTCCTCTTCCTACAGACTCGCTGACTTCCTCTTCCTACAGACTCACTCACTTCCTCTACCTACAGACTCACAGACTTCCTCTTCTAACACTGACAGACTCACTGACTTCCTCTTCCTACAGACTCAATAACTTCCTCTTCCTACAGACTCACTGACGTCCTCTTCCTACAGACTCACTGACTTCCTCTTCCTATAGACTCACTGACGTCCTCTTCCTACAGACTCACTCACTTCCTCTTCTAACACTGACAGACTCACTGACTTCCTCTTCCTACAGACTCACTCACTTCCTCTTCCTACAGACTCACAGACTTCCTCTTCTAACACTGACAGACTTACTGACTTCCTCTTCCTACAGACTCAACAACTTCCTCTCCCTACAGACTCACTGACTTCCTCTTCCTACAGACTCACTGACTTCCTCTTCCTACAGACTCACTCACTTCCTCTTCCTACAGACTCACAGACTTCCTCTTCTAACACTGACAGACTCACTGACTTCCTCTTCCTACAGACTCAATAACTTCCTCTTCCTACAGACTCACTGACTTCCTCTTCCTATAGACTCACTGACTTCCTCTTCCTACAGACTCACTCACTTCCTCTTCCTACAGATTCACAGACTTCCTCTTCTAACACTGACAGACTCACTGACTTCCTCTTCCTACAGACTCAATAACTTCCTCTTCCTACAGACTCACTGACTTCCTCTTCCTACAGACTCACTCACTTCCTCTTCCTACAGACTCACAGACTTCCTCTTCCTACAGACTCACAGACTTCCTCTTCTAACACTGACAGACTCACTGACTTCCTCTTCCTCTTCCTACAGACTCACTGACTTCCTCTTCCTACAGACTCACTCAGTTCCTCTTCCTACAGACTCACAGACTTCCTCTTCTAACACTGACAGACTCACTGACTTCCTCTTCCTACAGACTCAATAACTTCCTCTTCCTACAGACTCACTGACTTCCTCTTCCTACAGACTCACTGACTTCCTCTTCCTACAGACTCACTCACTTCCTCTTCCTACAGACTCACTCACTTCCTCTTCCTACAGACTCACTGACTTCCTCTTCTAACACTGACAGACTCACTGACTTCCTCTTCCTCTTCCTACAGACTCACTGACTTCCTCTTCCTACAGACTCACTCACTTCCTCTTCCTACAGACTCAATAACTTCTTCTTCCTACAGACTCACTGACGTCCTCTTCCTACAGACTCACTGACTTCCTCTTCCTACAGACTCACTCACTTCCTCTTCCTACAGACTCACAGACTTCCTCTTCCTACAGACTCACTGACTTCCTCTTCCTACAGACTCACTGATTTCCTCTTCCTACAGACTCACTGACTTCCTCTTCCTACAGACTCACTGACTTCCTCTTCCTACAGGCTCACTGACTTCCTCTTCCTACAGACTCACTGACTTCCTTTTCCTACAGACTTCCTCTTCCCACAGACTCACTGACTTCCTCTTCCTACAGACTCACTGACTTCCTCTTCCTACAGACTCACTGACTTCCTCTTCCTACAGACTCACTGACGTCCTCTTCCTACAGACTCACTGACTTCCTCTTCCTACAGACTCACTGACTTCCTCTTCCTACAGACTCACTGATTTCCTCTTCCTACAGACTCACTGACTCCCTCTTCCTACAGACTCACTGACTTCCTCTTCCTACAGACTCACTGATTTCCTCTTCCTACAGACTCACTGACTTCCTCTTCCTATAGACTCCCTGACTTCCTCTTCCTACAGACTCACTGACTTCCTCTTCCTACAGACTCACCGACTTCCTCTTCCTACAGACTCACTGACTTCCTCTTCCTACAGACTCACTCACTTCCTCTTCCCACAGACTCACTGACTTCCTCTTCCTACAGACTCACTGACTTCCTCTTCCTACAGACTCACTGACTTCCTCTTCCTATAGACTCACTGACTTCCTCTTCCTACAGACTCACCGACTTCCTCTTCCTACAGACTCACTGACTTCCTCTTCCTACAGACTCACTGACTTCCTCTTCCTACAGACTCACTGACGTCCTCTTCCTACAGACTCACTGACTTCCTCTTCCTACAGACTCACTGACTTCCTCTTCCTACAGACTCACTGATTTCCTCTTCCTACAGACTCACTGACTTCCTCTTCCTACAGACTCACTGACTTCCTCTTCCTACAGACTCACTGATTTCCTCTTCCTACAGACTCACTGACTTTCTCTTCCTATAGACTCCCTGACTTCCTCTTCCTACAGACTCACCGACTTCCTCTTCCTACAGACTCACTGACTTCCTCTTCCTACAGACTCACTCACTTCCTCTTCCTACAGACTCACTGACTTCCTCTTCCTACAGACTCACAGACTTCCTCTTCCTACAGACTCACTGACTTCCTCTTCCTACAGACTCACAGACTTCCTCTTCCTACAGACTCACTGACTTCCTCTTCCTACAGACTCACAGACTTCCTCTTCCTACAGACTCACTCACTTCCTCTTCCTACAGACTCACTGACTTCCTCTTCCTACAGACTCACTGACTTCCTCTTCCTCTTCCTCTTCCTCCTGTCAGGTGGATGAGGAGCAGCCATGTCAGTTGACCTGAGCGTCCTGCAGAGCGGCAGAGGAGCAGAGGGGGGGGCGGCGCTGGCGACTCTGGAGGAACAGCTGATCTGTCCCCTCTGCCTGGAGCTGTTCCACAAGCCGGTGGTGATTCTGCCGTGTCAGCACAACCTGTGCAGGAAGTGTGCTAACGAGCTGTACCAGGTGTGTGTGTGTGTGTGTGTGTGTGTGTGAGTGTGAGTGTGAGTGTGAGTGTGAGTGTGAGTGTGAGTGTGAGTGTGTGTGTGTGTGTGTGTGTGTGTGTGTGTGTGTGTGAGTGTGTGTGTGTGTGTGTGTGTGTGTGTGTGTGTGTGTGTGTGTGTGAGTGTGAGTGTGAGTGTGAGTGTGAGTGTGAGTGTGTGAGTGTGAGTGTGAGTGTGAGTGTGAGTGTGTGTGTGTGTGTGTGAGTGTGTGTGTGAGTGTGAGTGTGAGTGTGAGTGTGAGTGTGAGTGTGAGTGTGAGTGTGAGTGTGAGTGTGAGTGTGAGTGTGTGAGTGTGAGTGTGAGTGTGAGTGTGTGAGTGTGAGTGTGTGTGTGTGTGTGTGTGTGTACGTGTGTGTGTGTCACAGTTTGAAGAGTCGAGCTGTTTATTGTGATTAGTTTTTTGGAACCTTGCAGTTTTACAGTCTACGTGTGAGAGAAAGTTATGTTTCTCTGGGATCAGAGTCTCTGCTGGTTTCCTGGTGAACTCAGACGTTCTCTCCTAGAATCCGTTTCTTCTCCAGCGCTCGGTCTGTGTTGAAACCAGTTTTTATCTCCTGCTCATGTTCACTGAGCTTCAGAGAACCTTCCTGCAGATGAACATGCAACAGGACGAAGCTGCAGCAGCTTGAAACTCTTCATCTCCTCAGATGAAGAGTTAAACTTCATTAAAGTAGATTTCATCTACAGAAATCTTGAATACTAAGTTTTTCTTCCAGCTTTGGGATGATTTATGCTTCTGAGCTAAAAGCAGGATGTTTACGACACTGGATTGTGTTTCAGTCAGAATAAAGATGGACGACGCACGTGTCCACGGGGCCTCGACCTCACAGCTCCAAGATCACCACCGCACAGACTCCGCCTCCAAATTACATCATCAATCGATAAATTAATCAATCAAATTTTATTTGTATAGCCCATATTCACAAATCACAGTTTGTCTCATAGGGCTTTAACATGGTGAGACATCCTCTGTCCTTAACCCTCAACAAGAGTCAGGACAAACTACTAAAAACCCTTTCAACAGGTGAAGACACGTAGAAACCTCAGAGAGACACATGTGAGGATCCGTCTCCCAGGACGGACACAAGGGACACAGATGTGTAGAGGAGAACATCATCAGGAGAAAGGTTTCAGCAGCAATGATGAGGGGAAACATGTTGAAGGAGAACTTCAATACTATATGTCAGGTAGTCCTGCTGCATCATAGTCTCTGGTCAGCAGCAAGATCATGATCCAGCATCAAGACCAGATCCACTATAGTCCACAGTCATTGTCCACTGGGGCCAGTTAGGATCCATCATCAGCTGCCACCTCGGTCCTGGTCCACCACCGTTATCTGACAAAGGATCCTCCATTACCACTACAATCAGCCGCCACGATACAGAATCCACCAAACTGGATCCACCACCGAGACCTCCGACACGCGATCCACAGATCCTGATCCATGGTGTGGCCACAGCTGTGGCCCTGCAGGGGTCAAGGGTCAGAAACATGTACTGATGAGATATGACTTACTTTGATGTGATAAGGATGGAGAAGAGGAAGGAGAAGCTGGAGAGAGAAGCTCCGTGTGTCATGTGTCATAAATTCCCTTTGCACCATCAGGTGTTTTTGTCTTGTAATCACCACCAGATGGTAGATGGTCATTGAGTCAAACCTTGGTTCACAGTTGTTGATTCATCTGCATGTGTTTATGTATTCACTAAAAATATCTCTCCGATGAAGCTCCCGTCCACTCGGAGTCAACATCGTTTCTAAGTTCGTCTCAGTGTCTCGTCTCCATTTCCACTCGTCACCACCGGGCACGAGCCGCTCAGGAAGGTGGCGGCTTCGCCACCTGAGACCTTCTGGCTTCTGTGAGGGACAACCTGAGGAAGTGGAGACGGAGACATCTGAACGGATCTGATTCACACCTGCTGCTACAGCAGCCATTTCCAAATAAGATGAATGGATGAAGGATTTATGATATAAACTGATATAATATCTTATATAAAACTTTCCCACCTCAGGTTTTTCCTTCTCGTTTCAAACGATGTGATGATGAAACATGACATTTAGAGTTTGGTGTTAAAAGTGATTCCTGCAGAAACCTGGTGAACATACGTGGAGTCCTTTTGAGTTCAGTGTTTGATCCGATCGAGAGGAACGTCTGTGACCCGGCTCTGATCCTCATCCCAGCAGCAGCTGAGGCTTATTACAGCTGCTATTTCAGGAGCTCCACTCCTCCGTCCCTCCATCCTCCTCTCCACCTCTCCTCCGTCCCTCCCTCCATCCTCCTCTCCTCCACTCCTCTGTCCTTCCATCCTCCTCTCCACCTCTCCTCCGTCCTTCTCTTCTTCTTGATCTCCCAGCTCTCAGTTCTCTCATGGGTTCTGTCTGACCTTTAATCTCCAGGCTGATTCTATTTTTACCTCACTGATACTGTGTGGTGGCATTTTAAACAAATCAAATGACAGAAATAGATGAGTTCATAGTTTGAAGCTCTGAATTACTGAAATCCCAGCATGCACCTGTGTTGTATGACAACCTGCTCCAGCTGTTGGGTGTTGAAACGCAGACGGAGATAGATGTTCCTGATGTAGATGTTCCTGATGTTGATGTTCCTGATGTTGATGTTGATGTTCCTGATGTTGATGTTCCTGATGTTGATGTTCCTGTGATGTTCCTGATGTAGATGTTCCTGTTGTTGATGTTCCTGATGTAGATGTTCCTGATGTAGATGTTCCTGATGTTGATGTTCCTGATGTTGATGTTCCTGATGTTGATGTTCCTGTGATGTTCCTGATGTAGATGTTTCTGATGTTGATGTTTCTGATGTTGATGGTCCTGATGTAGATGTTCCTGATGTTGATGTTCCCGATGTAGATGTTCCTGATGTAGATGTTCCTGATGTTGATGTTCCTGATGTTGATGTTCCTGATGCTGATGTTCCTGATGTTGATGTTCCTGATGTAGATGTTCCTGATGTTGATGTTCCTGATGTAGATGTTCCTGATGTAGATGTTCCTGATGTTGATGTTCCTGATGCTGATGTTCCTGATGTAGATGTTCCTGATGTTGATGTTTCTGATGTTGATCTTCCTGATGTTGATGTTCCTGATGCTGATGTTCCTGATGTAGATGTTCCTGATGTTGATGTTCCTGATGCTGATGTTCCTGATGTTGATGTTCCTGATGTTGATGTTCCTGTGATGTTCCCGATGTAGATGTTCCCGATGTTGATGTTCCTGATGTTGATGTTCCTGATGTAGATGTTCCCGATGTAGATGTTCCTGATGTAGATGTTCCTGATGTAGATGTTCCTGATGTTGATGTTCCTGATGTAGATGTTCCTGTTGTTGATGTTCCTGTTGTTGATGTTCCTGATGTAGATGTTCCTGATGCTGATGTTCCTGATGTAGATGTTCCTGATGTAGATGTTCCTGATGTTGATGTTCCTGATGTTGATGTTCCCGATGTAGATGTTCCCGATGTTGATGTTCCTGTTGTTGATGTTCCTGATGTAGATGTTCCTGATGCTGATGTTCCTGATGTAGATGTTCCTGATGTAGATGTTCCTGATGTAGATGTTCCTGATGTTGATGTTCCTGATGTAGATGTTCCTGATGTAGATGTTCCTGATGTTGATGTTCCTGATGTAGATGTTCCTGATGTAGATGTTCCTGATGTTGATGTTCCTGATGTTGATGTTCCCGATGTAGATGTTCCCGATGTAGATGTTCCTGATGTAGATGTTCCTGATGTTGATGTTCCTGATGTTGATGTTCCCGATGTAGATTTTCCCGATGTAGATGTTCCCGATGTAGATGTTCCCGATGTTGATGTTCCCGATGTTGATGTTCCCGATGTAGATGTTCCCGATGTTGATGTTCCCGATGTAGATGTTCCCGATGTTGATGTTCCTGTTGTTGATGTTCCTGATGTAGATGGTCCTGATGTAGATGTTCCTGATGTGATGTTGATGTTCCTGATGTAGATGTTCCTGATGTTGATGTTCCTGATGCTGATGTTCCTGATGTAGATGTTCCTGATGTTGATGTTCCTGATGCTGATGTTCCTGATGTTGATGTTCCTGATGTTGATGTTCCTGATGTAGATGTTCCTGATGTTGATGTTCCTGATGCTGATGTTCCTGATGTTGATGTTCCTGATGCTGATGTTCCTGATGTAGATGTTCCTGATGTTGATGTTCCTGATGCTGATGTTCCTGATGTTGATGTTCCTGATGTTGATGTTCCTGATGTAGATGTTCCTGATGTTGATGTTCCTGATGTTGATGTTCCCGATGTAGATTTTCCCGATGTAGATGTTCCCGATGTAGATGTTCCCGATGTTGATGTTCCCGATGTTGATGTTCCCGATGTAGATGTTCCCGATGTTGATGTTCCCGATGTAGATGTTCCCGATGTTGATGTTCCTGTTGTTGATGTTCCTGATGTAGATGGTCCTGATGTAGATGTTCCTGATGTGATGTTGATGTTCCTGATGTAGATGTTCCTGATGTTGATGTTCCTGATGCTGATGTTCCTGATGTAGATGTTCCTGATGTTGATGTTCCTGTGATGTTCCTGATGTTGATGTTCCTGATGTTGATGTTCCTGATGCTGATGTTCCTGATGTTGATGTTCCTGATGTTGATGTTCCTGATGTAGATGTTCCTGATGTTGATGGTCCTGATGTTGATGTTCCTGATGTTGATGTTCCTGATGTTGATGTTCCTGATGTTGATGTTCCTGATGTTGATGTTCCTGATGTAGATGTTCCTGATGTAGATGTTCCTGATGTAGATGTTCCTGTTGTAGATGTTCCTGATGTAGATGTTCCTGATGTAGATGTTCCTGATGTAGATGTTTCTGATGTTGATGTTCCTGTGATGTTCCTGATGCTGATGTTCCTGATGTTGATGTTCCTGATGTAGATGTTCCTGATGTAGATGTTCCTGATGTAGATGTTTCTGATGTAGATGTTCCTGATGTTCCTTCTGCTCGTCTCTTCCAGCCCTCTCTGTTCCAGGCTCGAACCACCATGACGGTGAACAGCGGTCGGTTCCGCTGTCCGTCCTGCAGACACGAGGTCGTGCTGGATCGCCACGGCGTCTACAGCCTCCAGAGGAACCTGCTGGTGGAGAACATCATCGACGTCTACAAACAGGAAGTCATCAACAGCTCCAGCAACGCCAGCAGGTGACAGTGACGTCACGTGATCAGTTTATTATCATTTCACTGAAACTGATTTGTTCTGATGCATCAGTCCTGAAAACATCCTCTCAAAGGTCAGGGTTATTTTAAAGATTCACCAGAAATCCTTAACGAAGAATTGATTTCATTTTATTTCATAATAACATTGATAATAAAACACTGTAGTACTCAGCCAATCAGGGATCTTCAGCGCTGCAAGCTCCTCCCACAGGACTCTTCGGCTCCAGCTGGTTGTCCTTCAGACGACCTCTGGTTCCTGAGGTGGAAACGAGCTGAAGCAACTTGATGATTCAGTTCAGACTTGATGTCTGAGTAGCAGTTGGAGGATTTCAGATCTTTTCCTCCTCGTTAACGTGTAAATCACATTTTGAAGTGTCGTGTGAATCTGTGTCCAGTGCCCCCCCGCCCCCCCCGCCTGCTGCCCAGCTGACGTGTCCGGAGCACGAGGGCGAGAAGCTGAACATCTACTGCCTCAGCTGCCGGGTTCCGACCTGCTCCCTGTGCAAAGTGTTCGGGGCTCACGGGTCGTGTGAGGTCGCTCCTCTGACCGACGTCTACCAGCAGCACAAGGTCGTGGGGGGGGAAACCAAACAACAACATGGAGGAAAAGGTTATTGATTCATAATGATCTCTTATCATATCACTTGTGTTTCTCAGGAGGAGCTGAGTGAAGGAGTCAGTTCTCTGGTGTCGGTGAACGAGCGAGTCCAGGTTCTGATCCTCGAGCTGGAGGAGACCTGCAGGAACATCCAGGTGAGAACCTCAGCGCTCACTGAGGCACGAAGAGGTCCGGAGGTTTACTGGGACTTTATTGGTGCTGCACTTCAAGGTTTTTAAATATTAACTATACAAAAAGGTTGTGATGTCATGAGATGATTCACACCAGAGGAAATAATTAACAGTCATCAACAAATTCAGATTAATTCTTTGGATTCTTCTCTTATATTTTCTTCAATGTGACATTCAGCTAAATTGTTCCACTCCATTTTTTGAATGACACTGATTTTAATAAACAAAATGCATCAAATAAAATATCTTTTAATGTCAAATCTAAATCTGAGCGATGACATCACTCTCTCTCCTCTCTGCTCAAACACTCTCCTTGTGAAAACACTTTTTATTTTTGTATCCAACCTATTTGCAGCTTCATACATTGAATTCGTTTCATAGTTTGGTTTCATAAATGACTGTTTTCACTGCAGCAGATGATATTTCACACCTGTGCTCGTCTCTTTTCTCTCGACAGCAGAACTGTTCGGCTCAGAAACAGAACGTCTGCGACGGGTTCGACCGGATGAAGTCGATCCTGGGAGAGAGACACAAGGTCAGACTCACTCTGCACTGAGATATAATACAACTCCTATATATAACTATTGATATACATAGTTATCATTATCACTTGTAGGCGATGACTCAGCAAATCAGCTCCGAGCAGGAGGAGAAGACGGGCCACGCCCAGGCTTTGGTGCGTTGCTATGGGGACAGCGTGGAGGCCAACGCCAAGCTGATGGAGCGAGCAGCGAGCGCCATGGAGGAGCCGGACACGGCTGCGTTCGTCCAGGTGAACGAGGACCAGCGTCCCTCAGAGAAACATCTTCATCCAAGAGTCTGTGAGAAATCAGATCAGATCAGAGTGTAAAGTGATCAGAGGTCAGAGGACGACCTGTGACTTTCTAAAGACAAACAGCTCCGCAGCTTCAGTCGGTTCATATAAAACACACAGAGGGTCTCGTGAGGTAATGCAGGCCTGTTGCATCATGGGAAGTGTAGTATCCAAGTAATCATCGTGTATTTCACCTTCTCTTCTACCAGATTCCTTTACTTTTTACAAGCTGCGTGGAAGTGAAGAAGAAATCCTCAAGTCTGCACACAAATCAGTTAGAAAGAGAATATAAACATATAAACATATAAGAATATATTAAATAAGATCTTTTTATTCTTCTTTTTCAATATAAAATATGAATCATGAAGTGAAGATATGAAAACTGTGAAGTGATCACTTCTTATCTCTTCCTTCAGAATTCCAGAGAGCTCATCACAAAGTGAGTGATGTGTCTTTGTGACAAGAATCTGATTAAATCCTCACTTTAGTTTTCGACACTAGTTCTTAGATCTGCTCTCTCTTCTCCTGGTCACTCCCTCCGGCCTCAGGGTGATGACAGCCACCAGCTCCTGTCCGACCGAGACCCTGAAGCCAGGTTACGAGAAGCTGAGCCCGTACGAGTTTAACTTCATCACACAGGAGCGAGCGCTGAGGAGCATCGACTTCCTGAGAGGTAAGAAAACAGGACTGAGACTCACAAACACTCAGAAACATCTCATCCAGAGAACAAAGATCTCACAGGCTCAGTCTCAGCTGGTTCTTTGTTTCCAGCTGTGGAGGATGTTCCTGAAGAACCGGATGTGGAACCAGAAGAACCCAGAGAACTTTCTGAACTAAAGCACCATCAGGATCCGTCCGTCCAGAACCTGGAATCTGGAGCAGAAGCAGTTAAAGAGACGACATCAGCCCCAGAGGAACCAGCTCCAGATCCAGAGCTGCTGAGAGGCCGTGAGGAACCTGCAGGGGGCGACCTGCAGCCTGACCACGCTGAGGAGAACCATGGAGAATCAGGGCCGATCATCAAGAAGGAGGAAGAGGAGGAGGAGGAGGAGGAGAGAGAGGAGGGAGGTGCAGCTCCGGACTCCATTAAAGACACAACCGTCTGTGAACAGGAGGGAATGAGCAAACAACAGGTACAGTACAAAATACATGTTCACAATTCATCATCCAGAGCTTCAGCCACGAGAAGACGTTTAAACTTCTCACAGAATCAGACCCGACTGCAAACAGTGAGGTCAGTTTCTATTTCTTTATTTGTATATATAGCTTTTATACTTTCTGCAGACTTATGCAAGAAGAAGGAGAATTATAATTATAATAATACAAATACAATACAAAAATACTCAATTTCAAGTTTTAAATCCAAATAGTTTTAACATTTTTAAGTTCTGACCAAAAATGCACTATTTTGTTAAATTCTACAAACATTTATTAAATGACACTGATTTCATGAAGCAAGAAGCTCGTTCTCCTTCCTGTTTGTGAAAGATGAAGGAAACTATGAGATATAAAATAGAAGAACAATAAACATCACAGCTCCTCCTCCATCCCTTCCTCCCTTCACCACCAATCTTTCCATCTCACCTCTTGTCATCCTTTCCTTCATTCCCCCCCCCCCCCTCTCTGTTTCCATCCCTCCATCCCCCCCAGGCTTTCACTCTGCTCTTCTACCTGTTGGCCTTCCTGCTCATCCTTCAGAACGTGTGGGCGTACATCGGCTGCTTCATCTGCACATGACCTCTCAGGTACACGTGCAGCTTCCTGCTGCACCAGGAAGTCAGCGTCCAGCCCTTTATTCTGAAAGGGCTCCGTGTTTCTTCTTAAAATTAGCATCTCATTATTAATAATAATAATAACATTATTAATAATAACAGTAATAACAATAACTTGCATCATTTGTATTTTGACTTGAATTAAACTGAATTTCAGTGCAGCTTCATCTCTGTCAGACGCCTCTGCTGACACCCTGTGGTGAAACTGTGTTGTTACAGTTCAGTCATTAACAACTCGAGCATCACTCAGCAGAACTCAAACCTCACGAATCCAAAAGTTTCATAAATTCAGATTCACTAGATACAGATTTTTATTTGGATCTGCAAAATAGTCACAGGCACCGAGGTGAGGCAATTTATTTATAAAGAACCAGTCACACAGACAAGCAAAACTATAGATGAAAAAGTGTATAAAATATATAAATCTCAATCAATATCGAAAAATAAGATGATAGGGAAAAATCCCGTCTCTTGTATCTGTCAGCTTCTGCATTTAGTTGTTTGTATTTTAGTTGTGTGTTTGTGGTGGTTGTGTGTCGCTTCTCCTGTTCCTCTCTAAAGTGGTTTGATACAAACAGATGAGAACAGTCACTTTCTAACAACAAATGTGCTTTTTGTTCCAGATGGAGGATGAGACCAGGAGTCCTGCTGAGACCAGCCCTCCCTCCTCTTCCTCCTCCTCTTCCTCCAGAGAGAGAGAGAGAGAGAGAGAGAGAGAGAGAGAGAGAGAGAGAGAGAGAGAGAGAGAGAGAGAGAGAGAGAGAGAGAGAGAGAGAGAGAGAGAGAGAGAGAGAGAGAGAGAGAGAGAGAGAGAGAGAGAGAGAGAGAGAGAGAGAGAGAGAGAGAGAGAGAGAGAGAGAGAGAGAGAGAGAGAGAGAGAGAGAGAGAGAGAGAGAATCCTGAAGTATTTGGAATAGCAGCAGTATTCATTATCGTAGTAGGACTAGTTGTATTACAAGTAGTACAAGATGTACAAGTATGAGGTTTTAGTACTTGTACTTGGAAAAGTATATTGTATTATGTTTACTGTATTTGCCAAACTCTGTAAATAAATATGGACGAAACACTTTCCATCGGGGAATAAGAGATTTAAACTTATCGCAACATCAGCGACATCAAAGGAATCTTTCCTGGCTAAACACACTGGAGAAGAGAAAACTCTCCAACAACGTGCGAATATTCAAAAACTAAAAGTCGTATCTTTGAAATAAAGACACCGTGAGAATCCCAACACACAGGTATCTCTATTGGTTTGAGTTAAGAAATGGGACCTTGGGAAAAGTTTGACTGATTTACTAATTCCAGAAATGTCCTCTCATAATTAACAATAGACCCAATGGAGAGGGTTAAAAAATGGATACAGCCAAAGGTTTAGCTCTCATAGCTTTCCTGTGACATTCTTATGAAGCTAACAAGTTTGATTTAAAAATGCTGAATGACGACCTCCACTCTGAGAGCAGCCACACAGAACGTAGCTGGAAACCAGTCCGCTCGCCTCTCGCTCTAAATGGGCGAGAGACATTGACTCCCATTCATTTTTTACAGCAATGCAATGAGACACACTAACAACACTGTGGTCCAAGTTCCTTTGATGTTATATTATCATCAAAGCATTTAGAATTCAAAGGGAGAATTATTTGTATGAAAGCAGTAGTAATGGTTGTCACTCGCCGATAAACCACCGAAGAAGAACGATCAGAGATACTAATACTAATAAAGACATAGCTCAGAATATACTGTGTGAATTATTCAGAGCTGTAAGTTGATTCAGCATTTTGTATTGACAGAGAGCAGAAATAAAAAATGCTCGAGCCTCAGGACACTCAGAGTCTCTGGGCCATGGGAGAAGAACTCCAGGAAGATCTCGAGAAACTCCGGGGAGAATTCAAGATCCTCCTGGGAGAAAAAGTGGACCTCTTTCAAGATAAAGTGGACCTCCAGGGAGAAATCATAAAACTCAAGGGAGAACTCATGAGGGTCCAGACAGACACCGGGATATTTGAGAAAAAAATCAAGATCCATCTGGAAAGAAACATCTACCTGGAGCGAGAAATCGAGATATCCCAAGAAGAAAACCAGGTTCTCAAGGGAGAACATCTGTTCCTACAGGAGGAAAACCAGGTTCTCTGGGGAGAAAACCTGCAGCACCAGGAAGAAAACCAGTTCCTACTACAAGAAATGCTTGTCCTCAAGAGACGAAGCCAGGATCTCCAGAGCGAAAACAACAATCTCCAGAGCGAAAACCAGGATCTCCAGAGAATCAGCCAGGATCTCCAGAGGAAAAACAAGGATCTCCAGAGGAAAAACCAGGATTTCTCTTTTCACATGTAACTCTGTGTACTGAGGGTTTTGTTTGATTTGTTTTCTGTGGAGTTAGAATGTGTTTGAAGACGAGTTGACTGGGGACTGATGACCCCGGTGACCTCTGGGCTGTGATCTGGGAGTGAACTGGTTCCATCTGTTCTTCAGGTCGCTGGTTGGTCCCATCTGCTGACATGGAGGAGGAGGAGTTCATGACCTTTACTAAAGCCAGACACCAGGGGGCGATAGAGACACTCTGGCTTCAGTCTCAGGAGCCGTTGTGTTCTCCATCTTTATTCACAGTCCGGCGTTAGCCTGTTACTTTAGCTGCAGGGATTAAATTAAAGTTTACTTCAATGAAACAATATTTTATCTCTTACATCAAATATCTTGTGATGTGACAAACTTCCAAAACATAACTTCAAACTCTTCAGTGACAAACTGAGGTGACGTCACAAACCTCGATCAGAGCGAATCAGAGTTTCCTCTGTGTGAGTTCAATAAGCACTTTCCTTCATGTGTAGACAGATTCTGGTTTTATTTAATGCAAGAAAAGATGAAATAAATCAGATTTTGTTCACATGTAATTACTGTTTTAATTTACATGATAGATTCGGTTTGTAATGTCACCGCTTGTATTGTCACTGTTTATTTACTTTTTGTTGGTGTCTCTGGATCAGCTTTTTGACTCATTCCAAATCTGAGACGTGACACAGAAAACCTGGATAAGATATTATATTATTTTCATAATATTCTTTTTGACTATTTATTATTCAAGGTATGACGTTTTACAGAATAGCTAAAGCAATACATTTCCACAACAAGACTCATGTCCAGACGATTTGTTTTGTCCAGATCTTAAAGAACCCAATAAGACTTGCTGTCAGCAAAACTATAAAATATTAATATTTTGAAGAAATATAAAATTTTATGTAAACTTTGCTTTATAAAAAAAAATGTAACAATGACTAAAGAAATCTAATTTACAGATTAGTTGACTGATAGATTCAATATAACTGACATATATATAAAAACAACAAAACGTTAAAGCAGCCACATTACACACACTCTGTGACGTCACTTCAGCGCGCCAGAACAGAACTTCCTGCCTGGATTAGAAACATCTTCATAATAAAAGCATAAAAAGACTACACCCAGTTTACTGGACATTCGGAAATGTCCCGGACAATGAGCGGTCCACCGGGGGGGGCTCATGTCCACTGTGTTTTAAACATGCATGAGTCAGCTGTTCCGTTGAGTACTGACAACACACTACATCACTACAGACAATGTGGATTTACATTTTAATATTTTTCTCTCTCCAGTTTAAAAACATTAAAGCGTCAAGTTAATATAATGAATCAATAAGAAATCTCTTTCATAAATCTATCATCCAATGAGGAGTCTGGATAAATGTATAAACTTAAATGTTGTTGTCGCGCCGCTGTGACGCAATCCCTCTCCTGACGCGGCAGCTGAAGGATGAGTCGCAGCTTTTATTTTGAAACCCCGGACCGGACGTGGCTGGCTGGCCGCTCTGCTCTTCTTCTTCTCTGGTTCCGTCGTCGTCGCTGTTTGTTCTGGATCCAGTGAAGACCCGGATCCAGTGAAGACCCGGAATACAAGTCCCGCTGGTCCCAGTTCAGCTCCGTTACCACCAGTTTGACTCCTGACGACACGAACTACGTCACATCTCGTCATGGATCCTGCGAGTCAAGGTAGCGTAAACTGTTAGCTTAGCATGTGTAGCCTAGCTTAGCGCTGGAGACACGTAAACAGCTGCGATACATGTCTCCTCTTGTCCTCAGCTTCATGTGTCCTCAGCTTTATGTGTCCTCAGCTGCCTGTGTCCTCAGCTTCCTGTGTCCTCATCTGTCATGTGTCCTCAGCTTCATGTGTCCTCAGCTTCATGTGTCCTCAGCTTCATGTCTCCTCTTGTCCTCAGCTTCATGTGTCCTCATCTGTCATGTGTCCTCATCTGTCATGTGTCCTCAGCTTCATGTGTCCTCAGCTCTGTCTCATGTGTCCTCAGCTTCATGTCTCCTCTTGTCCTCAGCTTCATTTGTCCTCAGCTTCCTGTGTCCTCATCTGTCATGTGTCCTCAGCTTCATGTGTCCTCAGCTTCATGTGTCCTCAGCTTCCTGTGTCCTCATCTGTCATGTGTCCTCAGCTTCATGTGTCCTCAGCTTCATGTGTCTTCAGCTTTATGTGTCCTCAGCTGCCTGTGTCCTCAGCTTCCTGTGTCCTCATCTGTCTCATGTGTCCTCAGCTTCATGTCTCCTCTTGTCCTCAGCTTCATGTGTTCTCAGCTTCATGTGTCCTCAGCTTCCTGTGTCCTCATCTGTCATGTGTCCTCGGCTCTGTCTCATGTGTCCTCAGCTTCATGTGTCCTCAGCTTCATGTGTCCTCAGCTTCATTTGTCTCCTCTTGTCCTCAGCTTCATGTGTCCTCAGCTTCATGTGTCCTCAGCTCTGTCTCATGTGTCCTCAGCTTCATGTGTCCTCAGCTCCTTGTGTCCTCAGCTTCATGTGTCCTCAGCTTCATGTGTCCTCAGCTTCATGTGTCCTCAGCTTCATGTGTCCTCAGCTTCATGTGTCTTCAGCTCCTTGTGTCCTCAGCTTCATGTGTCCTCAGCTTCATGTGTCCTGAGCTTCATGTGTCCTCAGCTTCATGTGTCTTCAGCTCCTTGTGTCCTCAGCTTCATGTGTCCTCAGCTTCATGTGTCCTCCTTCCCTCAGCTGCATGTGTCCTCAGCTTCATGTGTCCTCCTTCCCTCAGCTTCATGTGTCCTCAGCTTCATGTGTCCTCAGCTTCATGTGTCCTCAGCTTCATGTGTCCTCAGCTTCATGTGTCTTCAGCTCCTTGTGTCCTCAGCTTCATGTGTCCTCAGCTTCCTGTGTCCTCAGCTTCATGTGTCCTCAGCTTCCTGTGTCCTCAGCTTCATGTGTCTTCAGCTTCATGTGTCCTCAGCTTCATGTGTCCTCCTTCCCTCAGCTGCATGTGTCCTCAGCTTCATGTGTCCTCCTTCCCTCAGCTTCATGTGTCCTCAGCTTCATGTGTCCTCAGCTTCATGTGTCCTCAGCTTCATGTGTCCTCAGCTTCATGTGTCCTCAGCTTCATGTGTCCTCAGCCCCATGTGTCTTCAGCTTCATGTGTCCTCAGCCCCATGTGTCTTCAGCTTCATGTGTCCTCAGCTTCATGTGTCCTCAGCCCCATGTGTCCTCAGCCCCATGTGTCCTCAGCTCTCTCTCATGTCAGGATGTGGACATTATCAAAGATAAATGTCCACATCTCTGTCTCATGTCAGTTCTATCAGAGTCTGAAACATGAGCTCCAGGTTATATTGTCTGGACATGTCGTGTAGTCCTGTAGCAGGAACATGTGGGGACATCCAGGCGAGGGGCGGAGCCTGTAAAGCAGCAGGAGGCGGGACCTGACGTATAAACTCTGCTGTGGACAGATCAGTGTTGTTGTTTCCAGCTCCTCCACACGGCGTCGGCCTCATCACCAGAAGATCTGGAATCTCCTGGTGTTTCCAAGTGGACGTCTTCGTCTTCTACGTGTCCGGCTCCTCTTCTTCATCCTGAGATCTTTGTGTTCTTCAGTTTCACGTCACGCGTTAGAAACCTCGTCCACACGTCCTCTCGCTCTCTGGGAAGCTTCCACACATCGTCCTGCTGGTTCCTCACATGGACTCTGACATGTTACACACATGTTACCAGGAGGCGGCAGGAGAAGATCCAGAACATGTCCAGAGACACTGACTCAGACATTTGTTCTCACATCAGGAACATGTGAGGAACATGTGAGGAACATGTGAGGAACATGTGAGGAACATGTGAGGAACATTTCCAGTCTTCAGTGTAAGACTGAAGCTCAAGACAGAATCAGTTCACAGGCTTCAGCCTCTAAAATGTATAAAATCTGAATCTGCACTTCTCAAAAACAACTTTGTATAATCTGAACGTTGGAACCTTCATGAACTAAGCAGGAGACCACATTAGTCTTCTCTGGGTGTCTTGGGAGCATGACGTCAGCAGAATCCCTGTGGAGATGGACTAATGAGACACTTAGAGCCGCCTCCTGCTCTCTGTAGAACCGAGTGGACATCACAGACATGTCACATGTCCTCAGCTTCCTGTGTCTGAGAAGCACCGGCTGTCAGGAAGTGATAAGACTCATCTTGACGACAGAGTGGAGTGAAGGAGGACACGTCTGTCCACCGCCACTTCCTGGACGAGGCTGTGAGTCACACCAGGAAGTGATTCGTCCGAGCTGCTGACTCCTCCTGCTTCGTACTGTATCACATGACCTCTGCGTGTTTGTTGATAATATGAACAGATGTCTGTCACGTGTGTTTCCAGGGTCCATGTTGTTGTTTGTGGTTGTAAACGTTTAGTCTTCCTGTGTTTGAGCAGGACAATAGACCAGAATGCTTTGCAGCAGCGAGGTGGTGATTTGAGGGGCGTGGCCTCTGTGTGTGCAGACTGGTTGGACGACTGGCTGAGGTCAGAGGAACTTCCTGTAACTTCCATGTGCAGCTGATGTTTGATTAGAAGGAGCAGAGCTTGGACTGATAGGATGTTATCAGGGGGCATTCTGGGAAGTGTAGGAAATGTGTGAAGGAGACGTGGAAACATAAACTACATAACCTGTATCTGAGACTCATTATTACTCTTTCTTTCTGTCTCTACGAGCCGTCTGCTGTGACTCTGAATCAATACACCTTCAGGGCGGAGTCAGCGTGAATCCGGATGTAGACTCCACCCCCCACGCTGCCTGCAGATCCTGATCCTCTGAGTCTCCTGCAGCACACGTGTTCCTCCAGCTGCTGACGTGTGTGTGTGTGTGTGTGTGTGTAGTGGTGTGCAACTCATGCTTCAGGTTTATGTTAAACTGCTTGAAGTGAAGTGGAATGATTCTGTTCACTGTTGTGGAAGTTGTTGTGTTCGTAATGTGAGGCGAGAGTTAGGTTTCACAAAATGTTTGTTTACTGGAATATAATTGATTTAAATCCCGGTTGTTAATCCTGGAAAAGCTGGAACTGAAAAACACTGAGACTCGCTCGCTTGTGTTAATCGTCTCTGCTTCAGCTGGGAATAACTACACAACCCCACAGCTGAAGTGTGGGGGTGTGTTCCCACTTGGCCAGAACCTACTGGACCGGATCACAACAGGTTCTGCTGCCTGAGCTCTTCATACATTTAATATAGTTATATATATATTTATATATATATATATGCCATTTGTTGGATCTATGTGTGCTTTTGTTCTTTAAGTAGTTTAATCCTATTCCTATTTCATATCTCTCTCTAGTTTATGTCAGTGTACTTTTTTTTGTAGAAAGTGAAAGTTGAATTTTTTCCCAGATAGAGATCTTGATCGCGATGGAAATCTAGAACCAGTTTCCATTCGTCTGAACCTCGACACTCCTCACAGGTCCGGACTCTAGATTCATGCATCTTCGCTGCTGGAAAGTTCTCACGAGATGTAGTGATGAAGAAAGATGATACGAGTTCTGTTTGTAAAGTAAAGCTGCGTCAGACGTGAACTGAAGACGGACATTGTCCTGAATGTGAGAACCATTAATGATACATTCGGGTAGAAGACGTCCACTTGGAAACACGAGGAGATTCCAGATCTTCTGGTGATGAGGCCGACGCCGTGTGGGAGGAGCTGGAAACAACAACACTGATCTGTCCACAGCAGAGGTTATACGTCAGGTCCCGCCTCCTGCTGCTCTACAGGCTCCGCCCCTCGCCTGGATGTTCCCTCATGATCCTGTTGGTGTGAACGAGTCGGAGCCGACAACCTGCTGCTGTTACACACACACACTGACTACACAACACGTCAGGAACAAGCTGCTGCTGCTACACACACACTGACTACACAACACGTCAGGAACAAGCTGCTGCTGCTGCTACACACACACTGACTACACAACACGTCAGGAACAAGCTGCTGCTGCTACACACACACACTGACTACACAACACGTCAGGAACAAGCTGCTGCTGCTACACACACACACACTGACTACACAACACGTCAGGAACAAGCTGCTGCTGCTACACACACACACACTGACTACA
This sequence comes from Limanda limanda, assembly GCF_963576545.1. NCBI lineage: Eukaryota > Metazoa > Chordata > Actinopteri > Pleuronectiformes > Pleuronectidae > Limanda > Limanda limanda. The sequence continues at coordinate 767,662 of NC_083642.1, read as the reverse complement.
CAACACGTCAGGAACAAGCTGCTGCTGCTACACACACACTGACTACACAACACGTCAGGAACAAGCTGCTGCTGCTGGACTTTATGTCTGAGAACAGCTCATGTTTCCGATCTAACAAAACTGTTTCACTGAGCTCATGTTTAGGCCTCACCCCCCCCCCCCCCCCAATCAGAAATTTGATCTGGAACCGGATCAATAAAATCTCCTCCTGTCCAGTCCCTGGATGTTGGGTCCCTCTCCCAGAGTCCCTTCTGGTCTTGTCTCTGTTAGTTGTGTCCGTCTCTTCCTGTCCAGTCCCTGGATGTTGGGTCCCTCTCCCAGAGTCCCTTCTGGTCTTGTCTCTGTTAGTTGTGTCCGTCTCTTCCTGTCCAGTCCCTGGATGTTGGGTCCCTCTCCCAGAGTCCCTCCTGGTCTTGTCTCTGTTAGTTGTGTCCGTCTCTTCCTGTCCAGTCCCTGGATGTTGGGTCCCTCTCCCAGAGTCCCTTCTGGTCTTGTCTCTGTTAGTTGTGTCCGTCTCTTCCTGTCCGTCTCCTGCTGGTCTCACTGGTCTTGTCCTGACCTCAGCTCCTGAGCGTGTCTCTGAAATGGAGACGGAGCAAAACGCCTCCGGGCCTCTAACGCTTCCTCTGGTGTGAAAGTGAACCTCACTTCACTCTTCCATTAACGTCTCCTGTCCCCCCCCCCCCCCCCCCCACTCCTCTCAGATATCAACCTGAACTCTCCTAACAAGGGCCTGGAAGTGGATCACGTAGACGCTGGGCCAGACGTGGTGGTGGAGGGGGGGGCGGTGGCCAACTCTCTCAACCCTCTCCCCCCCGGCCTGACGGAGGAGGAGGCGGAGGAGCTCCGCTCTGAGCTCACCAAGGTGAGAACACCACCAGTGTTTACATGTTACCTTCCATTCATATTCAATTAGAAAACCAAAATCGGAAAATTCGTTTTTCATTTATGGATCTGAAACTAAAATAATATAACGGTTTGTTTTTCGTAGTTTGGACTTTTTGCTCAGATCAAACATAGGAAACGAACTTGGTTTGATATTAAATTTGTATGATTTCCTTGACCCGTCAGTTGTGTTGTGGTGAAACCCTTATTGTTGACATTTGATACACGGATGTGTCATCATATCCTTTATTTCTGTTTTCATCTCCACCTTCACTCAATAATCTATGGTTTAGATTTAGATCAAATGTCACTGTGACCTCAGTGAACACATCTTTTGAAATAACTCAATGATGAGTTTGCTAATCTTCATCAAATACAGTTTATGCGTGTTATTAGATTTCAAGTCTTCACTACACTAACGTACATTATGTGATATTGATGTAAGCTTGGCGGAGGTGAACATCCCTCAGGTGATAATCCAGTTTCTCTGTAGAGCAGCGAGACTCAGAGTAGAAGGATGAGTTGGATCAGATTCTGCAGTGAAGGATCACGAGTGTCATGAATCCACATCTCACGCTGGAGGACGAGCTTCTGATTCCAGCCTCTCTCTCTCTCTCTGTCTCTCTCTCTCTCTCTCTCTCTCTCTGGTGTGTTCCAGGTGGAGGAGGAGATCAACACCCTCCGTCAGGTCCTATCAGCCAAAGAGAGACACGCGGCCGAGCTGAAGAGGAAGCTGGGCCTCAGCCCGCTCAACGAGCTCAAGCAGAACCTCAGCAAGGGCTGGCAGGATGTGCAGACCTCCAACGCGTATGTACTCAGCTCACATCTCATCTGGCTCTGAGACAGATGCTTGTTGTTCTTCTTCTAAAACAGTTTTAATATTCACAACCAGCTTAGGATGAATCCAGGTTCGGTGTAAAGATCAGATGTCGAGCAGCTTCTGTTTCACTCGTTTTTCAACGGATGAGCATTTTATCATTTAACCAACATCAAATAGAAAATCCTTAATATTATTATCATTATCAAGGGGCTGTGACAGTCTGAGTTCAGAGTCTAATTTAATATAATAAATTCATAAGGATGAAGACTGTCAGCGTAAAGGAATGACATCACTACGAGCGTACAGCACGATGAAGACCGAGGCTCCACTGCCAAAAGAATGAGTGTTCATAATATTACAGTTTTAATTTTAGACCCATTAAAACACCTTCATGCAGAAAACTATCTCTGTTGAAACCACCTGGAAATAGCACATTTTATACGGCACATAACAATATATTCTGAAGTGCTCATGAGCAGCAACGTGATGAGGCAGAAGACGGAGGCCTCGGCTCTCTAGACCAAAAAGAATGAATTCTGTAGCCGTTATGTTTTTTATTTTAAATCGATTTAAACAGGATCATGAAAACAGGTTTACAGGTGACGCACCGGATGTTCTACTGTTTTAATGATTGATCACGCAGCAGCAAAACATTATGATTGAGGGACATCTTGATTTAAAGGGACTCTTACCTTTGTTGCATTTGAGAATTACAGCACATTCAAGAAGAAACTTTATTTACAAGCAGACTTACGACCTACTGCCTCCGCGCACGCACGTGAGTTTTTGTTTACCAAAGCAATGGATTCGGATTCAGAAGCACCGGTAAGTTATTTACATTTACATTCACATATGATGACGCGGGCCCGAATGCGCCACAAGAAGCAGACGGAAAACCTGCATGTCCATGCAGCAAACAGACAGGTCTGTCAGCCAATAAGGTCCTTCGGTCCGAAGAATTTTATTGGTTGAAGTTTTCACTAAATATTATGAGAGTGAAATAATTGTTTGTTTTTACTCCTGGTGGGTCTGTCTTGCATTTTAAGTGTCATTACCTTATTAATACCAATTTAACCTTATCCACAAAAAGTGTAAAAATGCAACAAAGGTAAGAGTCCCTTTAAGGAATCTCGATGAACAACAGGGACACAACCTCATGACTTTGAGCCTGCACATGAGTCCCTCAGCACATAATTATGTACGTTATTCAGATGATGATTATCATTGAGTTCATGATCAGCAAACGGAGCCGGGCTGCTCCGACCGGGGGGGGGGGGGAGCAGCGTAACGCCCTCGTGTCTCAGTCTCTAGCTCCGTGAGAAGCTCTGAGACGTTGGGCGAGTGGAGTGAGAGCTCGACCCGTTTGGATCTGTGAGTCTCGCTGTGTTTGCTGCTCGTATCGGAGCTTCTGCTGTTTGCTCTCTCACGCTCTGACTCTGACTCCGACTCTTCTCACCCCCCCACCATGTTTGAGAAGCTGCACGTGTCCCTCGTCTGTGTTTGACTCCGTGTCTGGTCCGAGGTCGGTTATCCGCTGCAGGTCTTACTGTTCCTCTACTCAAGTTGAGTTAGATTCTGTAGAAAAGCACATGAATTGGATTTGGAGATGGTCAGTCCAGATGTGATCGATCCGACCTGTCACGGTTATCAGGCTCATTTTGATATTTGATGAGTTTAGTCTTGTTTATTTGAAAGTGTGTCTGACCCTGATGAGGAACCTGCTGCCGTCTACAGGTTTCTTGGGGGTCTTGAAAAGTCTCATTCTGAGGGAAAGACTATGATGTCTCCTGTCTCTGTCTGTAGTTTGAGAGAGAAGCTGTAGTTTCCAGGTTTCATCTGAATTCAACTACTTCACCTTGTCTTCAGTTGTTGAATTCTGGGGAAGTGTAAGTTATGCTGGGATTTTAATCTCCCCTCATTTACACGTACTGTAGATCTTAAAATAAGAAGAATACATGGAAAGTTTTACAATTTCCTCTTCATCTTAGCAACCTGTAATAACATCTTCAACTTGCCTCAGTGAGCATGTGTGTGTGTGTGTGCAAGCTGAGCGGATAGAACTCAGATGTAGGTAGTAGTTGTAGGTGTAGTTTTATTTTGTTCTAGTACTCATCCGGCCGTCCTTTTAGCAGCAGCCATCAGGAAGAGAGCAGAAATCGACCACCTACATTTAGAAAATCTGAGTCGATCAATAAGCCACTTACTGGTAATGTTTGCACGTGACGTCAGGACCTGAGGGAGGATGGAGGAGATGTTGAGTAGCTGAGGCCGGATGTCGACCGTAAAGAGGCGGTGACTCACCAACATTCATAATAAGTGTTTGTGTGGTGGATATGAATCGTCTCTGGGACATGAAACCAGATGTAGGTAACGGTGAAGCTCGTGGTCCAATCACAGGTTTGTTCCTCAGGTGTTTGTAGTAGAGATGGAGCTTCATGGTTCAAAATGGAAATGAGCTGCTCACAACTTGGACGTATGAACTCTGCTCCATCTGAACAGAACTAATGAGCTCCATAACCAGACGTGTGTGTCTGACCTTTAGTTTCCTCAGGGAGACGTTGTCATAGAGAATCTGAATCTGTGAGTTTCCACGAGACGACTGACGACTGTGAGGTCTGAAGCTCGTGGAATCTTCCACGTGGCTGGAGAAGGAACTGGACTGGTGACATCACAGAGTTACTCTGAACTGACAGCGCACTGTTCTCCACTTTAACACACACACGTCCTCACAAACCACAGCAGCTGCACTGGTCTGTCATGTTTATTCTACATGTACGTATATGCTCACACATCAGTGTGTTCAACCTCGACTACACATAAAGATGGACAGCGAGTCTCTGCAGCTTTCAACACACGTTGTGTATGAGAGAGATTCACACAAAGTTTAGAGGTTTGTGTTTAAAGTTTGTGTTTAAAGTAAAAACCTGTTCAGACCAGAAATAGAGCTGTGGCGTCAAGTTCCCGCCCACACACGGGCTCGACCAATCCTGAGTCAGTCTCAGCTGTCAAACATGACTCACTTATTAAAACCCAACTTATCAGGAAGATAAGAACGACCTGAAATGACAGAAACCACCTTTCACAAACATTCTTTTAACTTCTACTTATATTTCTATAGTTTGGTGCGTCTCCCATCTGCTGACGTGTTATGTAATAACACAGAAACAACAGTTATATCAATGTTAATGACAGCGATGATCTGAGTTAAAGGATTGTTGTCTAACGATTGCAGGACCATCAGTGCTAAACATATATCAAATAAAATTGTATATTTGTAGAATCGTGTTATCTGTATTATCCACGTAGAAACACAAGCCAGAAGGAAATGATTGTTGTTTAGACCAACACCCACACACACAATGCTACACACAGCGCAGGAAGGTGTGTGTTTGTGCAGCTCACCCACACACACACACACACACACACACACCAGACTTCCAACCAGGAGGAAAGGAATGTGAGGGCGAGATAGAGGTAGGGGAAGTGAGAGAGACGGGGTTTTGCTTAGTCATAGGACACGTGATGTCCAAAGAGAGAAATGGGTTATGAATTATGAAAACGCTGGAGGCACAAAGACGTGGAGATGGAAAATCAATCACTCCATTTTAATTGCTGCTGTGCTTTGTTTCAGCTTCAGTCTAAACATGATATATGAAGTATGTTATGGGAGAAATGATTTCAGAATTTAAGAAAATAAACCTTTTCTACGTCCATCACTCAAAAGTTTTAGACCAGGAAAAAATACAACGCTTCCACATACAAGCCTCCAGATGTGAAGAAGAAAACCACTTTGTGTTGAGTTGTTGTGTATTTGTGCTGTGAGACACACAGCAGTCCTAGTGCTGTATGGACAGAGTGTGTGTGTGTGTAGTCACTGTGTTGTACAGTAAGCAGCCTTGTCCTGTTGTCAGTCTGGAGACACACACCAGCCTTGTGTGAGACGAGAGACGTCTCCTGTAGCGCCCCCTTGTGTCCGATCTGGATCCAGAGACAATGACCCACATCTCAGAGACTATTCAACACTTTTAAATGTCATTATTATCATAGTTCCATGCTCCAGAGTACAGTCAAAATGAAATGCAGTTCCTTCTGTGTGTGTGTGTGTCTTTACAGTTAGGCCTCAGCTGGTTATGGATAAGGGAATAGACAATGTGTGTCCTCACGACGACACGTGTGTGTTTGTGAATCTTTAGGAATCATCAGCCGGTTCCTGGCTTATGATTTCTCATTATGTTATGGACTGTAACTCGTCCCCAGTGAGTGAGACAGTACAGATCCTGTCTCCAGCTGCACAGTGTGGTCTCTAGTGTGAGTGTGTGTGTCTGTCCCCTGTGTCACGACCCTGCTGTTGTGTCTCCAGATATCTGTCCGCCTCGGCCACCCTGGATGACATCACCCACTCTGAAGCGTGAGTTGACCTCTCTCTCTCTCTCTCTTCTGCTCTGTGGACGAGCTCAGGTTCTTTACGTTGGGTTTGGGGGGGGAAGCTGCTTTATTATTTTATTTTATTCAGTTCTGCTTTTGCTTGTTTAAAGTGTAAATATTGTTCATAGTTGTGTAAGAAGCAAAATAATATTGAGCTGATTTTACTGACGCACTTTGAATCACTGTTAGATTAGTTTTAATGTTTGTGGTGGAATGCTTTGTTCTAATGTTCCCCTTCTTTACCCCCCCACCCTCCCTTCTGTCTACCTCTCTTCTTTCTTTCTTTCTCTTCATCCATTTTGTTTCTTTCTTCATTTGTCTCCCTCCTCTTCCTCTTCCTCTCTGCCCCTCCTGTCTGCTTCTTTTTCTCCACACTGTCCTACATATTCAACCATCTGCCCCCCCCTCCCTCTTCTCTTTCCATTGTTCTTTCTCTTTGTCTCTCTCTCCCTCCCTCTCTCTCTCTCCCTCCTTCTCTCTCCATCCCTCCGTCCCCTCTCTAGATACAAGAAGACTCAGGAGACTCTTTCCCAGGCAGGACAGAAGACCAGTGCAGCCATCAGCACAGTGGGCGTGGCCATCAGCAGGAGGCTCGGCGATATGAGGTAGAATGAAACGGAGCCAAAATGGCCGACGCTGGCTCGGCTCCAAGAAGAAATGAGCAGAGTGAACAGTGATGAAAGAGAATGATGCTCGACTGAAGATATTCATTCTGAAGCAAATCACTCAACACGACTCATTATTCTCTGGGAAAATGTGGAAAAAGAAAACTTCCTTTCTCACTATGTCAAAGGAAGTGAATTTCCTGGATCAGCCTCCATTGTTCAGATCATATCCAAATTTAATGAGTTCTCTCTTGACCCAAATCCCATGAATCCAACAACATACATGAAAACATGAGCTCCCTGGTGGAGGTAGAAACACAGTTCAATAATAACCATCATTTATAATCTAATCTAAACCAGTTGTAGTCTTATGATCAGGATTCTAGTTCCTTTAACTGAGAACCTTCACATCTTCACTTTGAATCCAGTTGAATCACGAGTCACTGCATCACTGTCCGCTGCTCATCTTCTCTGGAGCTGTGTGTGTGTGTGTGTGTATATATATAAACAATAGATATATATATACACACATGTAAACTGCCTTCTGTTTTGTGACCTCAGCCAGTAGGTGGTGCTGTAGAGAAACTAGGAGACACTAACACTTTCCTAAACTCACAGAGTGGCTCAACACGATTTCATTTGTTTTCACTGAGACACAAAACGTGTGAAAACATCTTCATCACAATCACATCAAACTGAATGGAACCAGTTCGTAGTTTGACTGATGTGTGTCGTTGTCTCACTCGTTGTCAACCTAAACTCACACGTGTGTTGTTTCTGTAACACACAGATGAACAATGAGTGACTTTGTGTTGAGATGAAACCTTGAACCACTAACTCCTTCATGTTCCCTCTGACTCACATCACCGTCTCTCATTGTGTTCAAGTTTCCACTCAGACACACACACTGATGTTTGCTCTTTGTGTGTGTGTGTGGATACGTGTGTGTGTGTGTGTGTAACTGTTTCCTCTCCATGTGTCCGTCTCGTCCTTCGCTGCATGTCTCACGTTGTCCCTGTTCGTCCAAACTGTTTCTCTGATTCAGTTGTTGTTCTCTCAGTAGTTGTTCAGTGTGTAGATGAGTTCATGTTGTGTTGAACTCTGTGGAACGATCATCTTCATTGTTTGTGACGAGGACAGACGACACGTTACTGCAGCTGCTCGAGTGTGAGAGAGGTTCACACTAAACTTACATCAACAGTTTGTGTTTCATATAAAATCATAGACTTTAAAATAAAGAGCGACGACATCTTCACTTCATCAGAGAGGAAGACGTCTGTAATATCTGCTTCAGTGTGAACAGGACGTGTCCTCCTGCTGTCGTCTGTCTCTGGGGTGACGCTGATGTGTCTCACCTGCTGTCTCACCCACTGTCTCACCTGCTGTCTCACCCACTGTCTCACCTGCCGTGTCTCACCTACTGTCTTACCTGCTGTCTCACCCGCCTTGTCTCACCCGCTGTGTCTCACCTGCTGTGTCTCACCCCCTGTGTCTCACCTGCTGTGTGTCACCCGCTGTGTCTCACCTGCTGTCTTACCTGTCTCACCCGCCTTGTCTCACCCGCTGTCTCACCCGCCGTGTTTCACCTACTGTCTCACCCACTGTCTCACCCGCCTTGTCTCACCCACTGTCTCACCTGCTGTGTCTCACTCACTATCTCACCCTCCATGTCTCACCTGCCGTGTCTCACTCACTGTCTCACTCACTGTCTCACCCGCTGTCTCACCCACTGTCTCACCTGCTGTCTCACCTGCTGTCTCACCCGCTGTCTCACTCGCTGTCTCACCCGCCGTCCTCCTCCTCCTGGGTTGTCCTTTGATTTGTCCTTGCTGCTGCTGCTTCTCCTCACTCTCTCTCTCTCTTTTTCTCTGGAATGGCTGCCTTGGTTTTCCCTGCAGAGCTCTACCTTTCTCGAATTCCTTTGGGTAAGACTGACACCTTGTGGTCATGTGGTGAACTTCAGTGAATCTCTGTGTTTAGGACACCGTGTGTTTCCTCCTGCACACGATGTGAGGCTGGTTGACCTCTGCTGTGGTTTTAATTATGTTAGTTTCTTTAACCCTCACAAACTGAGCAGTGCATTGATCAAACATGCACAAGTTCAATAAAACCTGAAACCCCTTCTGACCAGTTTATGATGGTGGAACCTTCAGGACCCCAGCTGCTCTCAGGAGAACCTCCTGGGTTCTGCTCTCAGGTGAACCTCCTGGTTTCTGCTCTCAGGAGAACCTCCTGGTTGCTGCTCTCAGGAGAACCTCCTGGTTGCTGCTCTCAGGAGAACCTCCTGGTTGCTGCTCTCAGGAGAACCTCCTGGTTTCTGCTCTCAGGAGAACCTCCTGGTTGCTGCTCTCAGGAGAACCTCCTGGGTTCTGCTCTCAGGAGAACCTCCTGGTTGCTGCTCTCAGGAGAACCTCCTGGTTGCTGCTCTCAGGAGAACCCACTGGTTTCTGCTCTCAGGAGAACCTCCTGGTTGCTGCTCTCAGGAGAACCTCCTGGTTTCTGCTCTCAGGAGAACCTCCTGGTTGCTGCTCTCAGGAGAACCTCCTGGTTTCTGCTCTCAGGAGAACCTCCTGGGTCCTGCTCTCAGGAGAACCTCCTGGGTTCTGCTCTCAGGAGAACCTCCTGGTTGCTGCTCTCAGGAGAACCTCCTGGTTGCTGCTCTCAGGAGAACCTCCTGGTTGCTGCTCTCAGGAGAACCTCCTGGGTCCTGCTCTCAGGAGAACCTCCTGGTTGCTGCTCTCAAGAGAACCTCCTGGGTTCTGCTCTCAGGAGAACCTCCTGGTTGCTGCTCTCAGGAGAACCTCCTGGTTGCTGCTCTCAGGAGAACCTCCTGGGTTCTGCTCTCAGGAGAACCTCCTGGGTTCTGCTCTCAGGAGAACCTCCTGGTTTCTGCTCTCAGGAGAACCTCCTGGTTGCTGCTCTCAGGAGAACCTCCTGGGTTCTGTGCCAGTCATCGTTCTGCTCATTACAAACTAAGACTCGCCTGGCAAACACAGAATCATGTGCAGTGATTTATCTTTTGTAACTTTTCATTATGACTGAAAACTTAGAGAATGAATAGTTTTTAAGACTGTGGCAGAACTTAGTTTCACTTTGTAAACCTGTGTGATGGTTCAGGACAAATACACAAAGTCTGAGACAGTTGAGTTTGTTGTGTTTGGTTGTTGTCTTTTTTCTGTATGAAGTAATGTCTAAACTTTGACTCGCTGCATTGTGTGTGTGTCTGTGTGTGTCTGTGTGTCTGTCTGTGTGTCTGTGTGTGTGTGTGTGTGTTTTGCCACTGCTTGCTTTATAACACTTGCACTTCTCTGTCTCCTCCTTAACGCTTTCAAAGTAGCAACTATTCCATTCGCCACTCGATAAGTATGCCGGCCATGAGGTAAAGTAACACACTGATCTGCTGCTGTCTGTCTCTGTCTCTGTCTCTCTCTGTCTCTGTCTCTGTCTCTGTCTCTGTCTCTGTGTCTGTGTCTGTGTCTGTGTCTGTGTCTGTGTCTGTGTCTGTGTCTGTGTCTGTGTCTGTGTCTGTGTCTGTGTCTGTGTCTGTCTCTGTCTCTTTCTCTCTGTCTCTGTCTCTGTCTCTGTCTCTGTCTCTGTCTCTGTCTCTGTCTCTGTCTCTGTCTCTGTCTGTCTGTCTGTCTGTCTGTCTGTCTGTCTGTCTGTCTGTCTGTCTGTCTGTCTGTCTGTCTGTCTGTCTGTCTGTCTGTCTGTCTGTCTGTCTGTCTGTCTGTCTGTCTCTGTCTCTGTCTCTGTCTCTGTCTCTGTCTCTGTCTCTGTCTGTCTGTCTGTCTGTCTGTCTGTCTGTCTGTCTGTCTGTCTGTCTGTCTGTCTGTCTGTCTGTCTGTCTGTCTGTCTGTCTGTCTGTCTGTCTCTGTCTCTGTCTCTGTCTCTGTCTCTGTCTGTCTGTCTGTCTGTCTGTCTGTCTCTGTCTGTCTGTCTGTCTGTCTGTCTGTCTGTCTGTCTGTCTGTCTGTCTGTCTCTGTCTCTGTCTCTGTCTCTGTTTGTCTCTGTCTTCTGATTTATTGAACCAAAGCTTTAATCTGGTCCAATCAGATTGGAGCGATGTTCACCAACCTGTTATTTTATGTAACATGTTTATTTAGAATTTGGCAGGAGACGTGAGTCATTAGTTTATTTCATAACGATCGTCTGGTTCTCTAACGAGCTGCTGTGAACTCGTTGTGTTAAACCACATCTAGAAAAACATTCATTGTAAAAAGTCACGCGTGTAAAATGTTAACTGTTGTTTTATGTTTCTAGTTTTCTGTCTCTTCTGTTTTCATGAGTTATAGTTATTTCATTTTCATGCGATACTAACATGAATGTAATTGTGTTTCTGTTCTTCAGGAACTCTGCGACCTTCAAGTCGTTTGAGGACAAAATGGGGAACCTGAAGGTGAGCTTGAGTTCCACAGAAGTTATTAATACGTTAATCAGGAATATGTATCCACTCAGGGTAGGGTTGCAAAATTCCGGGAATTTTCAAAGTTGGAAACTTTCCATGGGAATATACGGGAATATACGGGAATATACGGGAATATACGGGAATATACGGGAATTAACGGGAATTAACGGGAATAAACTGGAAATGTTGTGGGTAATTTATACTAACTGTATTTACCTTGTCATATACAGACATAAATATAAACATTTTGTTGTGTCATAGGCTGATTTGAGCCCTGAGGAAACTTTGGGCACTTGACTATATGCTTCTGCATCGTTGTGTCATTCTTAACATAGGTCTTTGCACAGTATTTGCAAATGTACACAGCCTTTCCTTCTACATTGGATGAGGTGAAATGTCTCCACACATGAGAGAGTGCACGTGGCATTGTTCTGTAGAATAAGATGAGAAAAAAGTTTGTAAAAAAACACTAATGCAATGCCAGAGATATAAATAGTTAGACAAACAATTGGAATCGTCTGTAAACATATTTTACAATTGATGGATAAATGAATGGAAATAGTCTAGATGAACAGATGAACAATCCTCAATCAGCATGCTAATATATTTCTCCAGTAATATCATGGAAACTTACCTGACTAGTCCTTCACTCTACAGCAGGCCTCAGTAGCCCTGCTGTAGAGTGAAGCATGCTGGGAGTTATCTGTGCATGTGATGGAAGAATGACCAGTGGAGGGTTGAAACTCAACGTTCCATACATCTTTAAAATAGAGTTTTGAATGATGTTTTTTTTGCTCAGCGTTTAATTTGCATAGTTTTGTTTTTTTTCAAAATTCCCGTGCTTAATATTCCCGTGGAAAGTTTCCGGAAATTTACCTGGAATTTAGCTGGAAAGTTAAGTTGAATGTGAAAAGAACATATAAACTTCTGAGGAAGAAATATTATTTTAACCATCTGATATTTATGTTGTAACATCACAAACGTACAAAGTGTTAATTTGGTGATTTCACCGACTTTAAGTAAAATTCATTTTGTTTGATTTCAGAGATTTAATTGATTTTATTCCATTTAAGTTAAAAGTATCGTTGAAGGTCAAGAGATTCACTACAGATCTATAGAATCACGCTTATCAAATGAATTCATGTTTTCAGATCAGAGCTAAAACTAAAACATTCTTATTATTGATAAACCAACAATCTTTCATGTCCCTCATTGATAAGTTCTATGTCTCCAGTGTTTATTTGAATCGCTCACCAGGAGCAGTAACGACTCTTTGCTCCGTCTCCGCAGTACAAGGTCGTCGGCGCCCGAGGGAACGGGGACGCCATCGGCTCCCCCCCCGACACCACGCCCACTCAGGAGAACCCGCCTTTCTGAACGCACCCCGCCTCTTCCACTTCCTGTTCCTCCTCCTCCCCCCCCCCCCTAGCTGCCACCTTCCTTCATGACCTGAGACTGTACTGTTATCACCTCACACGTCAGGGTCCGCCCTGACCTTTGACCCTCCACCTCACCGCCTCACCTCCACTCACTCGCCCCAAAGCGCCGAGCGGCGGAGGCGGCGGCCTTGTGAATTTGAGGTCGGAGGTCAACCTTCACTCCTCTGCATCGCTGCGGAAAAAATAAATTGTTGATCTCTCGACCGGAATAATTTACAGACTCGTCGCCTTTAGTCACATGATCACTTCCCCCCCCCGGTCACTTCCCCCCCCCCGGGTCACTTCCTCACGTCCACATTCGCCATGAAAACGCATCAGCTGATCATCGAGGAAAACTGAGACGTCAGATTTCTCATTTTGGCCTCGAGTTGTTTTAGAAAGATTTGATCCCCAGACGTCACGAAGCCCGAAGCCAGTTCAGTTAGTTTATTAAGATTTGATCAAATTGATTCGTCGTCACATTCGATCCGACGTTTCCCTCGGGTGGGGTGGGGGGGGGGGGGTGGTCTAACCCTGCAGACTGGGGGGGGGGTGGTCTAACCCTGCAGACTGGGGGGGGGGGGTGTGTGGTTGGTTATGGGCGTAAGAAAAACCGTTGATTCGCTGCTTGACTCTAATATTTCTGTCAACTTTCTCTCTGCCTGCTTCAGTCGTTCCCTTTCTCCCCAACTCGCCCCCAGCTTCACTCACAGGTCAGAGGTCAGAGGTCAGTGGTGGGACTGGGGCGGGGCGGGCGGGGGGGGGTTGACCTGCTACATGCATGTGCTCATCTCATCTCAGCTGAACCATAACGACCAAGGTCTCCTGTAAAAAAAAAAAAACAGAAAAAAATAAAACCTTAAACCATTTTGTATTATAAACTATTTTACACTGCTTTGCATAATGTTTTTACATAACTTTTATCAATATGTATAAATATATATGAATAAATCTATCGTCAGCGGGGGGGGGTAGTGATCACGTTCGGGGGGGAATGATTCAGTTTCACAGACACAGTTGTTTCTGCTCAGATGTTAAAACCAAACGTTTGAGGAACTGACTCGTTCCCGGGGATGTGAAGCCGTCGGGGGGGCGAGCAGGGTCACCGAGGTCGTTTGGTTTCAGACGAGCACGTTGGCGTTCGCCAGCCGATCTGAAACCTTCTCTCGACTGTCTCCTCTCCTGTCTCCTCTCCTGTCTCCTCAGCTCCTTCCCTCGCTTCCTTCCCTTGACGATAGAGACGATGCTTGGCGGTGTAACTCTATCGGCGCTCTTCTATCGGCCTTACTCACTTTAACCGTTTCACCCGTTCTGTAGAACTCCAGGTGTAGTTTGTTTTGTACGTATTTGTGTTTGTTGAACAGACCGGTTGGATGAAGGAAGGGGGGGGGGGGAGGGGGGAGGAGTCTGACAGGTCCTTTAACAAACATCTGCTGAAGCTTCGCCAACGAGCCCTCGATGCACCTCTGTTAACACACTACATGTCCTGATGGTGCACACACGCTGCACCACGCCAAAAGACACACACAATCACAGTTGCTCTTATTGTTGTTGACCTGCACCGCCCCAGCACTCACACACTCACACACTCACACAAACACACACACACACACACATGTTGTGATGCTCTCAGGCGTCTCTGAGTCGTGCAGCACCGTCACTTTGCTCTTGAATATGGAAAAAGAACAACACCTTCTAGTGTTTTTGTTTCTCTGGCCAAAAGTTTGCTGATACACGGGCAACACTGCCTCCTAGTGGTGAAACCCAGATGTGTCTCTGCTCCATCAGCTGCAGGTTCATGATGCTCGTGTGACCTCAGACTCGATGGAGGAACAAACCCTGAACTCTCTAAACTCTGCTCAGGTTCAGACGAGGTTTCATCGTTGCCAAAAGTCCGACTCAAAGTCTCCTGAGTGGACGTGAGCTTCAGGATCTGGTTTCAACCGTAGAGATTCTCACTGGAGCCAGAGATTTAAACCTTTCAGGTCAAAGTGAACACGATGTCTGCACACGTGAGCAAACAGAGCTAATGTGAAGTTAAGAGTTGATTGAAAGGTTCATTGAAGAAGATCGTGCACTTGATTCGTGGGGAAGTGAACTTTAAAAGTGTGTTGAGTGGATCCTGAGCAGCGTCTGAGAGAAGCACTGGGAACACTGGTTCTCTCTGGAGTCGCTGTGTGTGATGATCCTTCAGCGTTGCTCTCGGATCCTCGTCTCTAAACCACGTGTTTCATTCAGGTAGAAACTGGCTGAAATATTAATGATTTAACACCGTTAACATTTTCGATCATTAAATGATTTCAGCCAAAACTTCGCAGGAAGATTTAAACGACAAAGAACAAACGTGAAGTAAAAAAACACATTTTTAAAACCAACTTCCCGTCAAACTGCTTCAGATTCGATCATTTGCGTATTTTGCTTTTTTGTGTTGATCGTTTTGTTAGTTGATATTTTTCTGTTCGGTTGAGCATAGTTTATTTTTCTTTCTATAGATGTGGATTCAAGAGAATGATCATATGTATAATTAATTTGCCATCAGTTAAAAGCAGATGTTTAAACATGTAACAAAGCTTCTCTCTGACTTTGTGCTTTGCCAACGTGAGAACGCAGACGCTCACTAAACACGTTTATATCTAAAGTCTTTTATTTTAGCTCTCACTCCAAAAAATCTCATTTAAAATAGATTAAAGTGTGAATTGCAGATAAAACGACCTTTGGGATTATAATCTGTAAATCAGTCGTGGGATCTGGACAGAAAAGGATTGTGTACTTTTCTTTCAGTTTTGATTTGAGTTCTGGTGCCGATGGGAAGTGGAGCCGACGCTGGACGACAGGAGAATATACTCATAGCTTTATTTAGTTCCAGCTGATGTAGATTATTAAAAGGGATCAGATGTGGAAGCTTATGATTTGAATCAGTTTTTGGTTTTGTTGTATATGTTTGGATATCAATAAAGCATTCCTTTAAATGACAACGTGTTTGAATGTGTCTGTTTATGTCTCCTAAGGTTTTATCTTCTGTGTCTCAAGCTCTGATATTTAAACACTCAGTTTATTCTTGAACTAATGAAACTTCCTCTGAAACCATATTTATGGGTTTTATACTGTTTTACTTTAATAGAACAGATGCATATTTTTTTGTGTGCGGAGCTGAATGACAATATGTAGCATCATCAGTTCAGAGACAGTAACAGAGGTTTGTAATAAAATAAACTGGTCACATGATGGATCTGTGAACACATCACACACAAGGGTCACTTCATGTTCTATACAAAGTTATATCATTATGAACTACAGCAGACACACAAAACACTGCATATATAATGTAGTGAGCACAAACCAGACTTATCAGAATCATGAACTTTTGAACATACAAAGGAACTAACATGTAATTAGCGTGTTTGGTTTCTGTCTCATCTGCTTCCTCTTCGGGATCTGTCATATCCACCGTGTTCCTTTATGGTCGATACTCTAAATGTGTTGTGGGTCTGTCACTAGAACACGAGTCATGATGAAGACTTGTGATGTCGTGGCCGAGTGATGAAGATGATGGAACCCACTGGTGATAGAAACCCACTGGTGATAGAAACCCACTGGTGATAGAAACCCACTGGTGATAGAAACCCACTGGTGTCTCTGCGCAGGTTTGAATTCTGAATTTAAAATCTGACTCAACACTACAGTTCATACATTTGACCACAGGAGGGAGCTGCAGTCATTCCAGGGAGATGGTTCAGTTTGTTGATCAGTCTGTTTCTAAATGACATGTTACACTGATCACATTTAAACTGTGATCAGTTTTTATGAACATATCACATGTTTATGATTATTATTAAAATTCCTAAATCTCTAGTGATATTTTGCTTCAATATTCTTCCTCAGTTACTTGTGTCTTTAAATCATCTTAAACTTAAAACTACTGTATTGTCAGCATCTCGTTTTTACAGTTTTTATATAATATAATATAATAATGGGAACCTGGTCTGACAAGTAATATATAATTTGATGTAAAATATAATCTTATATAAGATGTAATATTTGTAACAGGGTCTGCAGTCATATAACATGATATATAATTAAATAAATAATATGTAATAACAGAAACAGGCTGTGACCTGCTCTGCTGCAGTGTGTGGCCCCGCCCCTTGTTGTCTTTGAGGTCTGTGCCCCGCCCCCGGGCCTGTGATAGGCCGGTCCGCGCTGTGACGTCACCTCCTCTCGGGTATGGTATAAAGCCGCTGCGGCTCCGTCAGAGCAGAACCTGCAGAAGAAGAAGCTGGTGACGTCGCTCGGAGACTCTTCTTCTGGACTCTTCCTCCGATGGAACCCGTCGCCTGTAGCTCCGCCCCCCCCAGGATCTGACCGACTCGTCCCGCTGCCGCCGCCCGGCTCCGGCTCGTCTGCTCCGGGAGAGGTGCGTGGGTCGTCCCGGTGGGGGGGGGGGAGCTAACAGGCTAACGATGCTAACGATGCTAACGGTGCTGGAGGATGAGTAGTAAACAGACCGTTACAGGAAGCAGCTGTTCCAACAGAACCCGTCACAGGAAGCAGCTGTTCCGATGTGAACTGATCTCAGATCTGACGTTTCAATGTGAAGTCGCCTCGGCGCTTACGTCACGATCTGTTGTTGTTGTGAACCTCAGGTCTGTTGTTGTGATGAGATGACGTCATCATGTCCTCACACCACTGATCCTTGAGCTGATCCAGAATCAGACATCAATAATCAATAATCATCGAGCTGATCCAGAATCATCAATCAATCATCAGTAATCATCGAGCTGATCTGAGCTGTGACATCATCATCATTAATCTGTTTTGATGAATCTTCAGATGTGTTGGTTAGTTTAATATCTGAAGCTGATCATCACCAAACATTTCAATCTGATTAAATATACATCTGATTACTTTATGGATATACTTCCGATCCTCTTGGATGTGGACGAACCTTCAGGCTGCAGCTGCTTGTACAGAGAACAGTTAATATAAACATTAATATGAGTTAAATGTTTATATTAAGAGCTGTAATCATGTCAATGTAAGAAGTTGTTTTCTGCTTGAATATGATGAACGTGTGATCAGAGGATCACGTAAACAAACCTTGTATATGGAATCATGTACAATACATATCCTCAATGTGTTTATAAACAACAACTTTAAATTAAATCCAGTGTAAATCAAACTTATCACCAACAGTTGGTCAGTTATGAATCTGCTGCAGCTCCGTGTGGATTATTAAAGAAACGAGAATCTGCCTCGATCACGACTCGGTC
This sequence comes from Limanda limanda, assembly GCF_963576545.1. Taxonomy (NCBI): domain Eukaryota; kingdom Metazoa; phylum Chordata; class Actinopteri; order Pleuronectiformes; family Pleuronectidae; genus Limanda; species Limanda limanda. Next base: position 749,834 of record NC_083642.1, on the reverse strand, counting down.
GTTTGAGACTCACATTTAAAACTTGATTCATCTGTCATAATAAAAACCAGTTAGATCTGAACATATTTGGATCTTAACTTGTTAAAGAAGTGATTATCAGAACTTTCCTCTGATGTTTGTGACGATGATCTTTAATAAAACATCTCATTTCTCTGGTGACTGATCTGTTTCTTCTTCAGGTTCCATCTACACAACCAGCGACAGGACGATGGCAGCGATTCCAGCCGGGGGTTCTCTGGTGGCAACAGCTGACTACTACCGAAGTGAGTCTGTCGCCCCCTACAGGCTGCTGTCCAGTTAACACTCTGACTCACTGTGGATTTACTGCACAGCTCAATGAAGCATCATCACACTGGGTCAACTTTAGACCAAGTTGTTAAATTTACAACAAAGTAATTCAATGATCGTATTGATTGAACTCTTAGAAACTTTAAAAAATATGAATTCTGCTGAATTTCAACACTGATCATTTCCTTTGTGTTTAACATTAGATTTTAAGTTATTTCCATTAAATCCACAATTGAACTTTGGGTTTGAACAATGCTGGAAACATTTAGATTTATTAATCAATTTATTTGTGTGTCCCATATTCACAAATCACAGTTTGTCTCATAGGGTTTAACAAGGTGTGTTTTTATGTACAAGTACACAAGTCAACAGATTATATAACACAAGACATTTAAATGAAGATGCACATTAATACACATTCCATCTTTAGCAGAAGCTGCGTCTTGTTTTAAATCGTCTGAGGGAAGGAACCCGAGGCGACTCCCTTCCTGTGTTGTGTTGTGTTGTTGTGTTGAGTTATATTTAGAACCTGTATAAGAAGGGGGGGGTGTTTGTATTAAGGCTCCACAGATCATAACATGTCTGATGGAACCAGGAGCTGCAGCCTGGCAGCTATGTGAAGACTTACAGAGAGTTAAAGTCTGAGAACATCAGTGATTAACGCCTCTCTTCTCCTGCTCCCCCCCCCCCCCAGGGCGCATAGGCTCCACCTCCAGCAGCAGCTCGTGTGGCAGTTCGGAGTTCAGCGGCGAGGTCATCCCTCACCACCCAGGTACCACACCTCCTCCTGAATGTGTTGCCTCTGCTCCGGGTGGGACCAGCCGCTGTGGGAGGAGCTAACCCACCAGTCGCTCCACGAGTCTACTTCCTGTTTCAGACCAAACACTCGTGATTCGTCACCGTTACTCACTGATGTTGTAATGCTGCGAATGAGATTGAGAAACTTCCTGATTCCTGTGGTTGAGTCGTCTGTGGATGTGATTATGGAAACATGGAGATCAGGTTGTTTCTGCTCCGACCAGGATTTCATTCTCCTCTCAGTGAGGAGGATTGAATTTAGACAGATGGATAGATAGATAGATAGATAGATAGGTAGATAGATAGATAGACAGATAGACAGATAGACAGATAGACAGATGGATAGATGGATAGATGGATAGATGGATAGATGGATAGATAGATAGATAGATAGATAGATAGATAGATAGATTACTTTATTCATCCCCGAAGGGAAATTAAGTTGTCATAGCAGCCGGTATATTTGAATACAATAAAATACAATAGAATAGAATACAATAAAAAATATTGAAGTAGAAAGAATAAAAACAGAAACACAAGATAAATAGGTAGATAAGGTGCAGTGGCAAGATGATGGTAATAGTACTGATGATATGATGGTAATGTTATTGTTAGACAGTATATAAAAATAGTACAATATATATAGTATAGTAATTATACCAATATAATAGCAGTATATAGTAATATTGGTAATAATGGTAATAATAATTTAAACTGCGCCTCTAGTGGTCAGGATGTAGTAGTGACCAGCGGTGACCCTCTGCACCAGTTCACACCTGCTGCCTTTGACCTGGTCCCAGTGAAGCTGCATGTGTGAAACACTGGTGAAGGATTGTGTTGACTCGTGTGTTTTAAAACCGCAGGGTCAGCTTTTGAATGGCTGCTAACACTGTATACACACACACACCCTCACACACACACACCCTCACACACACACACCCTCAGACACACACACACTGACACACACCCTCTCTCTCTCTCTCTCTCTCAGTGCTGTACATGAAACTAGGTGAAAGGGGACATGTGGGCGTGTGCAGTCGGCTCAGTTCACTGTTTTTCTTTTGTGTTGTTCAGTTATTAATAATGATTCAAAAGACAAAACATACTCACTTATAAATGTTAGTGTGACAAATCCAATGTACTTTTCTTCAGACATCGAGTTAAACTTCTGGACCTTTTTATTCAGAACCATTTGATTTAGTGAACTCCAGAGAACCAGTCGAGGGCGGTTCTGCTCTGGAGAAGCAGCTGCTCGGTGGAAACTCTTCATCCTCTCCACAGTCACTGGTCCTCTGCTCCTCATGAAGACCAGAGTGTCTTTAAAGCTCTTAAACCTTCGTCCGTCTCATCTGAGTTTTCAAATGTTGAACAAACAGCACGACTCCAGTTAGTGAAGCTTCCTGAGAGCTGCTCTGATAGAACTCTGAGTCTGAAGGTCTGAGGTCTGAACCTGGTGTCGTCCTCCTGTGTCTCCGCAGGACTTCCCAAGCAGGACTCTGGACACTGGTGGTCCAGCTTCTTCTTCGGGAAGCCCCCCGGGATGACCCCTGTGACGGAGGAGGCTCAGCTGAAGTAAGTATCAGACGTTTATAAAACTGAACTCTTAGTTATGAAAGATGATCTCTGGAGTTTAACCTCCTGAGGTCACATGACTCTAAGGCTCTGCCTGGTCCCTGTGTGAAGGAGATGATCCCACAGTGAAGATGGAGGACAGGTCTCCACAGGTTCTCCAGATCTGGTCTCAGTGTGTCTCTTGTGTCCTCAGGGCGGGGGGGGCTCTGGGTGCGGTGACAAACGGTCAGATCACCTGCGTTGCCAAGGAGATGGTGATGCAACGCCAGGTGAGTGAGAGCAGCGACGCAGGAAGCCCCGCCTCCTCCTGATGCTGCCGCCTCACTCCGCCCCACACCTCGGGGGGGGGGGGGATCGAACCAACGACCAGCGCTCGGTGACGGGAGACGGTCCCGTTAACATTCAGTTTTTTATTATTATTCGTTGTAGGACAGGCTGCCTTCATGTTTTGTTTCCTTGTGTTTTTTATTGACAACTTAAGAAAAAGAAAAAATATAAAAAAAGAAAAAGATGATGATGATGAAACTAATGAGCTTGTTTTTTAACATTTGTACTGTTGTGTGTTTGTAATCCTGTTGTCAACACACATGCTTTGTGAACTCTCCTCACTCTGTCACCTTGTGGTTGCAAACGCATTAAAGTAGCCTCTGGCAGCCTAACCCCCCCGACTCGTGTTGTGTGTCTGCTGCGAGGAACAAAGGGATCAGGGTTTAGCCCCGCCCACATCGCGGTGGAGGGGCCTCATGAGGACGAGCGGATGAAGGCGTCTCCGTGTTCACCAGACGCTGAGTGTTCCAGCAGCAGAGTCAACACAACACAACTTCATGTGCTGCAGTTACACAATCACATCTGGAAACTCGGAAGGGAAAAAACATTCCTGCACAAACTGGCTCCGCCCACTCGGCTTCAGCTTCTGCTGCTTCGGATTCAAACATGAAAAACATGTGAGGCTCAGATTCAGTGAATTCAGAAACAACAAAGTTTCTAACATGTCCTTCAATCACATTCACAAAGCTAGAGACTATAAACTGGGACTTAATTCTTAAAATCGTTTTGTTTACTTTAAGTCGCTTTGATCCTCTTACAGTCAAGATGATAGGAAAATACTTGAATAATTAAAGTTGAATTCTTTTGAATATATCAAACTTTAATGAGTTATGACTGCAGCTGCAAACGTCTGTGGCTGAACTGATTCATGAAAACATTTACGTCTTTGAAGACTTTATTCTTCACCTTTTGTTTTAACTAGAAACAGTTTCCATGCTTCAGCTGAGATCACTGCATTCAGACATTTAGTTCAAAGTAGAAACTAAATCATAGAAATGATTCAAACAGCAGATTATTGATTTTAAATCAGTCCGTTGTTTATTTATATTTTAAGAAAGATCAGCTTACATTTCAAGTTCTATTTATTTGTCACAAAGACAAAAACATATTTCAACATGTGTCTGTAGAGAAATTCAGATGATTATTCTCTGAACCAGGCAGATTGATTTTAATATTTCTCAGCAGATGAATTACTATTGAAATGAATCAGATGTTCAAGTCCTGCAGCAGAGGAGGAGCCTCAGTGCCTCTGAGCAAGAGGCTCCTCCTCCTCAGTCATGTGTGGAGAAGAGTCTCTGATCTGCTGGTGGAGCAGCTCAGATCCTGACGCACAGAGTTTCCCACTTTACAGTAAAATGGTTTGTATAAGCACCCCCCCCCCCCCCCCCAGTCTGTGTGTGTCTCACAGAGGAAAGACAAACATGGTCGCTCTGCATGACAGAGTTGAAAGGTTGAAAAGAGGATTTGCTCTGTGGCTCGTTTGAGGAGGAGAGAGAGAGAGAGAAGGAGCTGGTTTCCTCCTCCTCCTCCTCTTTCTCCTCTCTTCTCGGAGGGTGGAGGAGAGAGAGAGAGAAGGAGCTGGTTTCCTCTTCCTCCTCCTCCTCCTCCTCTTTTCTAGGAAGGTCGAGGTGACCTTCCACCTGCTGATGCACAGAAAAATCATAAATCACTTTCAAAAAGATGTGTTGATATTCGGCTGCAAATGATTTTAGTATTTTTATCCAACACGTGAAACTAGATCAACATTTAATTTGTCAGGTTTATTTTTAATTCTACAGGAGTTTCACTGACATGTAAAAAGAAAATATATTTAAGTATCACTGCAGAATTTATCTTTTCATTAAATAAGTCAGTTCAAAGTATATTCAGCACACAGAGCTAACAACAATGAACTTATGTATATATATATGTATATCCATATATCTACATATATCTATGGATGATACTAGAACTATATGATGTCAGAAAGCCTGCAGATACTGAGGGACACACTGTCCTGCTGCTGACTATAAACTATAGAACATCACAGTATTCAACCAAAACACAGTTTAGTCCCGTTTGAGTAAAGTTTACATAAAACTCCGTGTGCAGCTTTTTCTTTTTCTCTTTTGGGGAAAAGGAAAGTTAATATTTGTGGAGTTTGTCTGCAGATGGAAGTTTCCAGGAGGAAAGATCGAGCTCGTCTCTAAACACTTTCACACTTCCTCCTTCTAACCTGATTGTTGGAGAAAACATTGGGACTGTTTTTAAAATCCCTGACAGCTGTGTGTGTGCTGTATGTATATAAATACAGTAAATATATATTCATATATATTGACTGTATACAGAGCACAGTATGTGCTGATGTATGTGGACCTACTGAGGGATCTTGAACATGTGGAACCTTCTCGTCTGTTTTCACGTCGGAGCGACAACATTTCTTCACAAGTTCATGTGATGAAAACTTCACTGGTAACAAACAACACTTATACTTTTCATCCTGATCATTATAGATAATAATAACTGATAATTATATATAACTTATCGCTCTGTGGATTAATGCATGTGTCTTTTCAAAGTGGCCTGTTGGTTTTACCGGCTTGTTTCCACCTGAGAGGATCTTAATGCAGATGTCTCTACACAACATCATGTTTCTCCTGTAAGAACCAGACCATCACGTGCAGGACTGTGTGGTCTCTGCACTCGACTGGTGCTGCCTTCTCAGAAGAGGGATGAGCTACCTGGAGGCGTCGCCATGGCGACCCAGAGGCTGAGCTGCCTGACGACTCAGCAGCTGGAGGAGAATCTGAGAGAGAGACGGGTTTCACTGGTTCTTCATCTCACTCTGTGACACGTCTATAAAACTCCTCTTCACTCTGACATGATGCTGAAGATTAGAGTGAGTCACGTACACAGTGTGTGTGTGTGTCTGTGTGTGTGTGTGTGTGTGTGTGTGTGTGTGTGTGTGTTATCCCTGACCTCTGCACAGCAAAGCAACATGGAAAACATCACTTTAAAATGTGTTAAATTTTCATTTTCTCATATTTTGACTTGAAGTAATTTGGATATTTGAGGATGAAAAGTTGTGATTGACGTGTGAGACTGATGATGTGATTGGTCGAATGGTGTATCAGTTTGATACCTCAGCTTCATCTGGTTGCCATGGTAACATCATGATGGTATCAATAGCAGTACTCCACAGTACTACAGTGCTACAGTACTACACAGTACTCCACAGTACTACAGTACTCCACACTAGTTCAAATGCACCAGTCTCTACTTCCTGTGATTTCACCTCAAACCAACAGAACCAGGTTCAGCTTGAACCAGACCCAGAACTCCTCTCCTGCTCTGAGGAACCGTTCACACCTGATGTTCAGAGCTTCACACTGTGGTGAAGAGTCTGAAGCTCTGGAACAAACATCTCTTTGTTTTTGGGACGTTAGTTGAAACCTCACAGTCGAGCAGTGAGCTTCTTCTCTGAGGTCACAAGAGTTTAGTGAGAACAGAGTGAAAGAACCAGTGAGACCTGGACTCTGGTCTCACGTGTTTTCTGTTACTTTGGACAGAAAGGATGAATGATGAAGAGATGAAGCTTCTGACAGGAGCATGTCGGGGGTGAAGGTCTCTTCCGCTCCGGTTCAGTGTGAGTTCAGTTCAAATAAGCAGAGCTTGTTAGCTTTAGATAAAAGTTCCTTTTTTTAGAAACGAGGACGCTGAAAATATTTGTTTTACTGTTGAAATGTAACCGAGGAAACTAAACTCTCATATCTACTGATAAGAGGAGGTCATCGAGCGGGGGGGTCTTTGGTTCTGCTGGAAGTTCTGATGATGGTTTCGTCTCATTTTCCTCAGAAAGAAAAGTCGTGAACTGGTAGAATCCCAACACATGTGGAGCTTATACAGTTGTTTAAATAGAAGAGGAAGCAACATATTGCTTTAGATCATTTATATAGTTATTGTTATGAATTTATTACACTGATTTATTAAACTGAAATGTGGTTCAGAGGCTTTGTGACTTTTTGTTGAACAACAACCAGGTGAAGAGAATCTGATCTGGAGACGTTTCAGATGTTAGAAACTCGAGCTGAAGTCCAGAGGTTCCTGCTGCTGTGAAGGAAACTTCAGACTGATCCGTCAGTGAGATGTAGAGGAAAGGTCGAGCGTGTGTGTGTGTGTGTGTGTGTGTGTGTGCGTGTGTGTGTGTGTGTGTGTGGGTGTGTGTGTGTGTACGTCGCACTTACACTCACAGAGCTGCACAATAATCTGTCGTATGTTATATAAGAGTCTCTTTGTTCAGCTGAACGGAAAAGAAGAATAACAGGTGAGAGGAAATAGAGAGAGAGAGAGAGAGAGAGAAAGAGAGAGAGAGAGAAGGTTCATTCAAACCTCACCTGGAATCTTCTGAAATATGTGTTGAAGGTTCAGAAGGTTCAGAAGGGAGGAGGAGAAGAAGAAGAAGAAGAAGGAAGAAGATGAGGAGGAGAAGAAGAAGAAGCTGAGGAGAAGAAGGAGAAGAAGAAGCTGAGGAGGAGAAGGAGACTTGTCTTCTGAACGCCTCTGAGATGTTTGTGTTTCAGGCGCAGTGGAGGCGTGGCCTGTGTTGGGTCATAGCCTCCCAGAGGTCAGCAGGAGGTCGTGCTCACAGACACACACACTTATTCCTTCAACACTTCAGGAAGTAGGTCAGAGGTCACTGTGTTGTGACTCCAGGATTTCCTTCCTGTGTGACGGTGACGGTGCAGAAAACAGAAAGTCGTCCTTCGTCCCCTCGTCTTCATCGTCCTGAGAGATCGTCCTGCTCAGATCAGAGAGGCAGAAATCAGACTTTTTATAAACATGAACCTGTTGAAGTGTTTCCTCCATCAGAGCTGTGACTTCTTCTGGTTCCTTCTGGTTCGGTCTGTTTCACCTCGCTCTCCACAGAGCTGGACTGGTCCTCAGCAGCGTCTTCAACTGGGAGAAGGGTGGGGGGGGACTCGCTCACTGGGAACACTGGTCCAGGTTCTAACTGCTGCTCTGTACAGTCCACTTCCTGCTGATCTACACACTGTGCTCTAATGACAAGACGATGATGTCAGAGTGATGACGTCCTGGATTCATGGTCGAGACTGACTGTGATTGGTCGAGCAGGCCCAAGGAGAAGTTGACTTCATCTCTGGACAGCGGGAGGACGAGTGGACGAGTGGACGTGTGGACGTGTCGTCTGTGTTTTCTCTTCTGATTCACGAGCTCTTTCCGTTCGGGAGCAGAACTCGTAGGTTTCACGTTCAGATGAAGAAAAGCTTCCACTGAAAAAACCTGTCATCAAATAACTGATTCAAACCAAAGAAACTTGAACAAACATCAGTGTGAGAACAACTTCCTGAAATAGATATAATGTATTTAACGTCTACATCGAATGTGTTCTTAGAGTTGTTAGGTCTTCACACTGTGAGGTTGTTTTAGAGGAAGTGTTTATTGAAGTGAAGATGAGACAGGAAGTCACATGTGAGACAGGATCCAACATGAAGAGAAGGATGAACACGGATCAGCTGGAGAACAGGAGGAGCAGGTTTCTCTGTTTCCATCTCATGTGATTGGTTTCTTAGAGTTGTATCATTTTACATATTTGTCCTCAGGTGTAGAAGAGTCTGTTGTGTCCTCAGGTGAACTTCCCTTAACTTCAACTCCTGCAGATGATGATGTCTGTACAGAGGTGAGTGTGTGTAAAGGTGACGGAACCTGGAACCTGATGGACGAGGAGACACTCTGCTTGTGAGGCTCAGTGTGTTTGTGAGACACAAACTGGAGAAGAGTCATAACGACGAACACACAAACACAAAAACACGTGGACACATTTTCCCTGAACTTAGTGTGAGTCACTCTGGAGTTTATCATGTTATTAACTTTATGATCTGATCGGTCGATCGTCAGGTTTCCCTCCGGAACTCGAACCAAACAACGTGTTGATAAACTGAATCTTAAAGATGTGTGTCATCATAGATGTTCACAATCACACACATGATCCTACACAAACAATCAGGAGGAGTGTCGGCCATGTTTCATGTTTTCACTGAGAGCAGCGCGTCGGTCTCTGTGGTTATAAATATACTGATTCTTACATTTCCTACGTCCTGATATGAAAACAGCCTGAACGTGGAAACATCTCCAGAGGTTTCCTCCTGGAACCGAGTCACAGGAACCTACAGACTCCAGATCAGCTGTTAAACATCTATAAATACAACCTGGAAATATAGAAATTATCCATCAAGCTTCAGATGCTGCATTAGAAAACGTTTCTCTAGATTGAGATGGAATAGATTCAGCGTCTCAGTTTCCCCGACTGTGTGTTCAGCCTGAGACCTGTGTGTGTCTGTGTGTGTGTGTGTGTGTGTGTGTGTCTGCTTGTGATGGCGCCTGGCGAAGGATCAGCAGCTGCTCCTGGGTGAGCGGGTTCATCCTGAGGCCCGAGGGCGGGAACGCCACTTCTACTGGGCCGTGCTAAATCACTGGTCCGGGTGGTTTTCCTGCCTCCGAGACCATGTGTGTGTGTGTGTGTGTCTGTGTGTGTGTGTGTGTGAATCCACATCAGGCTGTTGTGTATACAGTGTGTACTTTGCAGAAAGGCTGCCTCACCAGTGGAACGACTCAGAGCTCGTTGTGTGTTCAGGGATCAACAAGCCGTCGACTTCCTGTTCAGAAACTTTCTGCAAAAGTGGACTTTTGTTTTTGTTCGATTGTTTTAAACAATTATTAATAACTGATCCACAGATTTTAAATAAAGACGTGTCCTCGTCCTCCTGCTGTCCAGGAAGTCACACAAATGATCCTGGACACAAACCATGTCATTTGCAATCTGTGGTGATGATGAAGGGGGACACGCACAAACTCTCACTCTCTCTCTCTCTCTCAAACACACACACACACACACACACATACACACACACTCTCACTCTCTCTCTCAAACACACACACACACACACACACATACACACATACACACACACTCTCACTCTCTCTCTCAAACACACACACACACACACACACACACATACACACACACTCTCACTCTCTCTCTCACACACACACACACACACACACACTCTCTCTCACACACACACACACACACACACACACACACACACACACACACACACACACACACACACACACACACACTCTCACACACACACACACACACACCAAGTGTCCTTAATGAAATCCCAAATGAAAAACATCATAACAATAAGGAAAGTGATGAACAAGTAACGAGATGATTTATAGACTTTTTAAATAATTTCACATAAAAACAGTGAAATAGAAACAGGAAGTGGTTTCAGAGCAAGCAGCTGTAACTTCCTGTCGGCACCAGGCTCCACCTGATTGGTCGGTTTCTTCATGATTGAGGCAGATTCTCTTTGGTTTAACTTCAGGTTCACAGTTTGGTATGAATCTGACAAATGTCTTCATATCATACGACCTTTATTAAACACATTTAATAAAAATATCATTGATCCGAGGCTTTATGGCTGCCATGGCAACCGGAAACCTACTCTATTGTGTTAAAGGATCAGTCACCTGATGCTGATCATCTAAGGTTGGGAAGAAGTTTCTGATAAATACTTTAATATCTTAAGGACAATAAAAAAAGAAAAAATGTGTGTTTGCTTGAATTAAGACGACTTGTTCCACAGCTCAATCAACTGTCAATTACATAAATATAAATACTATTATTTATGTTATATGATTATTTATCTCAGATTATGTTCCTGGTTGATGAAGCATTTCCAAGTTTTAACATCTTAGATTTAGAGAAGCTGTTAAATACTGAAACTCAAAGATGAAAACCAGTTCAATCAACGTGGAGCTGGGCTGCCCCCCACTGGACAAGATGAGTATTGCTGCTTCTGACGTGCAGAAATACAACTTTAGTTCAAGCCACAAAAGTTTGTTGATTGATTGTTAAAAGCAACTTCTCAGATCATAAAGTTCATCGACTTGATGATCAAACTTCTGTTTATGTTGTTTGTTGTTTCCAGACTTTGAAATAAGCATTTGTCAATATTCACGTTAAGAAACTGCAAAAACAGATTTTTTTATTTATAAAAAATTAGAAGAACTTTACTTTCTTATAATAAAAGTTTAAAGAAGACTTTCTGACTCTGCAGATTTATCAAACATTAATCACTTCATTGAGGAAATCTGGGCTGTCTTTAATATAGATTCACAGTTATAGATCAATCTGCAGATTGTCGTCTCGATTAAATTAAAATAATTATGGAAAAAAATTGTTTAAATGTGAACTGAATAAAAACTATTAGTCTTAGCAGTCGCTTTATAGAAGCCTATATACTGTATATATATATGTTTAGAGACATTTTCTATTTCACTTATTGTTTCCCATAATGCATCGTGATAAATAGTGCACAACCGATGGTCACTAACAGAGCAATATCTCCCATCATGCATTGCACTCGCTGTGAAGACGAGAGCAGCAGGAACAAGCAAAATGTTTTCTACCTTAAAGTATAAATACTGTGTAAATAAAGATATTAACTGTGGGATTTTCCACCGGCCGAGGTTGTTGTTGTTGTTGTTGTTGTTGTTGTTGTTGTTGATCATCTTTCCCTGAGGAGCTCACTTTAGAGTCAATACATAGTGAAGTGTTGAATACTGAGTAGTGATTCTGTTGTTTTACTTCCTGGTTTTTAAATAATCCTCCTCGGTGACAAGTCCCAGTCACCGGTGCGTGTCCGTGGCACCGAGGTCAGAGGAGGTCAGAGGAGGTCAGCGGAGGTCAGCGGAGGGGGCGGAGTCAGCCCATCTCGTAGGAGCTGCCGTCCAGCTGCAGCTTCAGGGACTTGAAGCTGGGACGCTCGTCGGGCTCGTGGCTCCAACACTTCAACATGAGGCCGTAGAGAAGGTCGGGACACGTGGGCGGAGCCGGCATCCTGTAACCTTTAGTGACCTGCTGGTACACTTCCTGGTTACTGAAGGCTGAGGGCGGGAGAGAGGGAGAGAGAGAGAGAGAAGTGAGGATTCACGTTTGTTTCCCACTCAAACATCTGCACATTCACCTGCCGACTTTCTGCTAAACCACAAACGTTTAAATACATTTTCTTTCACTTCCTGATCAGAGTGAGAGAGGATAAAGTGTAATCTGATTACAGCAGCAGCGTTAACCCCTGTGGTGCCAGCGGGGGGGCAGACCTGGGTAAGGAATGCCTCCGTACGTGACGATCTCGTAGAGCAAGACGCCGAAGGACCAGACGTCCGAGCGGCTGGAGAACTTCCCGTGGCTGATGGCCTCGGGGGCGCACCACTTGTAGGGAATCTTCTTATCGTCGGAGATGTAGAACGGCTCCTGGAGGAAACAAACCTGTCAGTTATCATTCATACTTCTGACACTAGATGGTGCTGTACTGTACATACATGTGCAGGATTCTCTTACATGGTTTGCAGTTTTTGCTTCTATGGAATTGGATATATCAGTGTTTATATCATGACAAAGGTCAAATTGCATAACCACTTAGTTAATTTTTGATATCTGTAATGTAAAATTGTATGATCATTATTTTTATGTATTTTAACTTTTGATATTTGTAATGTAACGTATGGTTTTAAATGTTTGATATTGGTATTGTAATGTATGTTTTAAATGTTTGATATTGGTATTGTAATATATGTTTTAAATGTTTGATATTGGTATTGTAATGTATGTTTTAAATGTTTGATATTGGTATTGTAATATATGTTTTAAATGTTTGATATTGGTATTGTAATATATGTTTTAAATGTTTGATATCTGGATGTATGTTTTAAATTTGGACCCCACTAAAAGTAGCTCTGTCTTAGGGCGGAGCTAATGGGGATCCTTCTAAATAAACAAATAAACATTAATTTCTTTATTTCCTCGGCTGCCTTTCCTCCTCCCGCCCCCCCCCCACGCACCTTGATCACTCGGGCCAGACCGAAGTCGGCCACCTTACAGATGTAGTCTCCTCCCACCAGCACGTTTCGAGCCGCCAGGTCTCGGTGGATGCTGTTCTGCTGCTCCAGGTACGACATCCCATCAGCCACCTGGGCGCCCATGTCCACCAGCGCCCCGGTGTCCTGCAGCGCCCCCTCTGGGCCTGAGGCGGAAACGCAGAAAGATTTAGACTCAAAACACAGAAGCAGGTGGTGAAGACGCCTGAGATGAGCACAAGAAGAAGAACCTGTCGTCTAATGAACTTTTAAACAGAGAGTAAAGTTCTAGTATTTAACTAGTTGATGGCAGGTATCGCCCCCTGCTGGCCGGGCGTGCTGTTGCTGCTGTGGCGATCTGGCCTGGAGATATTTAGTAAAACTAAGGTGGTGTGGTCGGAGATGTTTCACCTCTGAGGAACGTGAGCAGGCTGCCTTTCTCCATCAGCTCGGTGATGATGTAATACGGAGACGCCGCGGTGCACACAGCGAACAGAGAGATGAGGTGACGGTGCCGCAGACGCTTCAGGATCTGAACCTCCCTCTGAAACTCCCGGTGGTTCAACTCCGAGTCTGGAGACGGAAAGATGGAGAACGGAGAGAGAGAGGAAATTACCATTTAATACACATGTCAGACTTAATGATAACTCGTCCAAATAAAGAAACAAACAGATTTTTAATAAATCTACAGAGAGTCAAAGCTGATTGTTCATATTACGGAGTTTAACATTTAAATCATTTGATGATGCTCATGAAGTCGACCTTCATGAGGGTTAGGGTCAGGGTCAGGGTTAGGTTAGGGTCAGGGTCAGGGTTAGGTTAGGGGAAAATAATCCGCCTCCTTTGAAAGGTGGCAGGAGGTGCACCGTCCTTCCTCCAGGGGGCTCCCTGGTCCCCATTTGTCACAGGTCCTGTGCTCTTAAACTAACAATAATGTAGTTATAACACGCTGTGATTACAGATACGTGGACTATTTATACTAAACAAACTATTTACAAATATACATTTTTTATGCTTATTTCTCTCTCCTCGTCCGAGGGAGGGTTCGTTGCTTAGTCAGGTAAGTAAGAGGTCAAGTTTGAGTTAGTCTGGAAGCCCTGTCGCGACGTTTCGAAATTATTGTTTCTTCTTCAGGCAAGGGCTGGTAAGTAAGTCAGTTAGAATTAGTCATGTAACCCCCACGGTGGGTCTCTGTGAGAGCTTGGTCCCTGATCCTCCTCCGGTGGATCATGGTGCCTGTCTGAGACCGGATGAAGCATCGCACACATTTTTATATCCACTCTAGCTCCTCCCCTTTGCTGAATATCCTGGCTCCTTGGCATCATCAGTTTCCCTATTTTTGGGATGCCTTGTCCTCTACTGTAACTATTTTGTACCAAGTTTGGGTGGGGTATTTCAGGGTATTTATTGCCTTCTTTGAGGTCTTACTGCCTTTTCTAGGTCTTTCTTCCTGTTCTCTTATACTCTTCTAAATTAAAGCTGATGAAACCAACTGGTGGAGTATTCAATTGTGCCTAGATCATATACTGTCGAATTTGACTTCTTTAGACCACTCGTCATTTGGTCTCTTGCTTAAAAGTAGTTGGGTGAGGTATTTCTAGGGTTATGCCTTGCTCAGGGATCAAAGGTTAAGTTTAGGCAAGGGGTCCTATGGTTAGGGTTAGGGTAGAGGGTCCCTGGATAGGGTTAGAGGGTAGGAAGAGCCCTAGGTTGTGGGTTAGGGTTAGGGTTAGGATCAGGATCAGGGTCAGGGTTAGGGTTAGGGTTAGGGTCAGGGTCAGGGTCAGGGTTAGGGTTAGGGTTAGGGTCAGGGTCAGGGTCAGGGTCAGGGTCCGGGTCCGGGTCCGGGTTAGGGTTAGGATCAGGGTCAGGGTTAGGGTTAGGGTTAGGGTCAGGGTCAGGGTCAGGGTCAGGGTCAGGGTCAGGGTCAGGGTTCGGGCTGAGAGGAGGACGTACCGCTCTTGAGGATCTTGACGGCCACGTCGATGTGGTTCTTCCAGCGTCCTCGGTACACGTCGGCGAAGTATCCCGTCCCAAGCTCCTCCTCCAGGGTGAACTGCTCCTGGGGAAGCTCCCACTCGTCCACTGTGAAGTGGCTCAGGTCGGGGGTGTCGGGTTGCTTCTGAGGGAGGAAACACACAACACACAATCCCATTAAAATATACCTATGCATGGTGTTAAAACATTAACACGTCAAGAATCTAGAAAAAAACATTTGTTTTAAAAGTGTCAATCAAGAGTCAGTCTCAGCTGTCAACCATCACGTCTCGATCACAGGCTCCACCTTCATGACCGGAGGGCTCATGAGGGTTCCTAATAAACTGACCCCTGACTTCATTTCCCTGAATAAACACCAGGAGGAGCAGAAGCAGTCGTACTCTCCTGCAGACGCTTCCCAGCCGCCCGGTGTTCACCAGGCTGTTCGAGCCGTAGAACTTCACCAGCTCCACCAGAGAGATGAAGATCTGAGAAGGATCCACGAAGAACGAGTCGGACGCCGCGTGGATTTTATAATGTTTCACTCGACTGCTCGACCGCACTGCAGAGACACACACAGAGAAACACACACACACACACACACACACACACACACAGATACACACACACACAGAGACACACACACACACAGACACACACACAGTCACACACACACACACACAGAGACACACACACACACACAGACACACACACACACACACACAGAGACACAGAGACACACACACACACACACACACACACACAGAGACACACACAGACACACACAGACACACACACAGAGACACAGAGACACACACACACACACACACACACAGAGACACACACAGAGACACACACACACACACACACACACACACACACACACACACACAGACACAGAGACACACACAGAGACAGACACACACACACACACAGAGACACACACAGACACAGAGACACACACACACACACACACACACACAGAGACACACACACACACAGAGACACACACACACACATAGACACACACACACAGAGACACACACACACAGAGACACACACACACACACACAGTCAGCACATTACAAAGTCATTAACAATTAATGATCTTCTACTGTATAAATTGTATTTTTAAACACTTTTTATACATCTATCAAAAGTCATAATAATAATACATTTAAAATATATTTAGCTTCTTTTTATGTGTTGCATCATAATACACACATTTCTTTAAAGCTTTGTATTTTATAGTCTTGCCGATGTATTTTATATATGTTTATTGTTGTTGTATCCGAGGGAAACAACAACACTTTGATTTATGTAGAATTAAACAAATGAAGTTAATCTGGAGTTTTGGTGAAGCTGCTCTGTGGACGTTGTGGTTGGACAGAGCTCAGATCTTTGCTTCCCGGCTCCTCCCTCTCTGGTGGAACTCTGGACTCCAGGACCGGGACACTTGTCCTCCACTCGCCTGAGAGGACATGTCCCACGTTGTCCTTCTCGCTCTGGCGGATGAGGAAGGAGCCGTCCTGGTTTCCTGCGGCCAGCAGATGACTCTGAGCCTCGATCCGGTTCATCTGACCGAAGAACCACCTGCATGGACAGGAAGAGGAGGAGTCAGAGGAGACAGGAAGTGGACGAGTCAGAGGAGACAGGAAGTGGACGAGTCAGAGGAGACAGGAAGTGGACGAGTCAGAGGAGACAGGAAGTGGACGAGTCAGAGGAGACAGGAAGTGGACGAGTCAGAGGAGACAGGAAGTGGACGGATTCAGACGTCATCAAATATGAACACGTGAATATTTCCTTGTCAAATCTTCTTAACAGGTGGAAAACAGAGAAATAGACTTTGACAAGTTTCAGTTTAAATTCATCTCTCATGTAAAATCAAATCTCTTTAAGAGACGTCTGTGATTCTATCGACAGAAGAAGAAGTTTGTTTGATGTTTTGAGGATTTTACTTCCTGCTGTAAACGTGAATCATTCAAACCTGTCATCAGGTCACAGTGAACTGACAGCCCGTTTCCATGGAAACAGTGAGCGGTGACAGTCAGATGATCAGAAGATAACGACCTGTTGACAGGCGGCGTCTCAACTATGTTGTGGAGCCAGAAGAGACGGATTCTTCAGTAATGTGCAGCGGTGACGTTCAGAAGACAAATGAGACTCGTTGTCTCCGTCTGAAACTCGTGTGTAAATACTGTGTAAAATAAAGTCAGATCATTTTTATGACCTCATTCTACTTTAGTAATTTACCCAGAGTTCATAGCGAGTCGTGTTTGAGTCAAACCAGCGACAGATTCTCTCTCGTTAACTTCCTGTAATCTGACGCTTTAATTTCCTGAACATCTGCAACAAACTCAGGTTTTGGATTTTGCTGATTTTAGTGTTTGAGGCGACGACAAACTGAAGAGATGCAAAAGATTTGAAGATTAAAAAATATCAATGAATATATGATATAATATAAATTCAATTAAACAGTTTATTGTAAAAAATGACTGAAACAACCGGATCACAAGTGGAACAAAACATTTACCAGGTAAACTGTGATTTCTGTCATTCTTACTTTTATTTATCTGTGTTTTACTTTGATGACAAAAAGATTTAATATGATTCAGCAATAAAAAGAGAAACTCTTCAATAAAAAACTACATTTTATTTATAATCTCTGCAGCACCTGCTCGTCGCACACTTCCCTTTCTGCTGAAGGTGCAAACTGAGAGATAGAGAAGAAGAAGTGGTGTCGTCCTGTTTGCATCAGTGCAACACACACACACACACACACACACACAGACACACACACACACACACACACACAGACACACACACACACACGCACACACAATCATCCATTTGAGTTTTTGCTGTAACGATGGATGAGTTTAGTTTCGATCTGTTGATTTCTCTTTCCAGCAATAAAAACAATAAAACACCAGAAAGATATTTAAAACTAAAAGAAATGTGATTACTTTAATTACTTGAATTAATAAATACATTTCTTAGTTATTGTGAAGAGTTGCAAAATAAAGATTCACATGTTTGATCAAGTCCATAGTGATTCAGACAAACCACAAACTGAAGAAGTGTGAAAACAAATGTGATTCATTTGTGCTGATGTAGCAATTTAATATTGTGCTTTGTGAAAAAAATACAAGTCCAACGAGTCGCACTGCAATCCTGTCATGTGACGCACGGCGAGGATGGGCGACACGTTACGTTTCACCTGTCGACTGCTGATGAAGTTCTGTGAGGTCACGTTAGAGGTTCTAACATGTGACTGCACAAGTTTCACGTTTCATGAGTTAGGAAATAAAAGAGTTGAGCTCCCGGACTGTGGAGCAGTAACTTGATGAAGTGTGAGGGAAGCTTCACTCGCACCAAACCACACGGAGCAGGTTGTTTATCGTGACCTCATCTGGAGGCCGAGCCGGCTGAGGTCACACCAACACAAACACTGACATTTGCTCCTGTTACGCTCGTGCTTCGAGCAGCAAACTCACTGTGAAGCTGAACGCATGAATGAATGAATATGAGCACAAGTTCTTAAAGGTGGTTCCTGTTTGTGCCAGAATGTCTCTCTGCTCTGAGCAGCTTTCAGGAGACAAGTGAAGTTACTGTGAAGTGACTGAAGCCATAAACCCTGAGGAACACGTGGATCCTCTATTACACGTATTTTATAGATGTGTTAATCAGGAGCAGTCCAGTCTTTATGACTCTAAAACTATAAGTCATATTTCAGACCTTTGAGACCTGAAGTCAAACTCGACTGCAGCAGGAGCTCAATTCACAGGGAAACGTTTGAAAGAAAGGAAATAAATTAGTATCAGCTTTAAATTATTTTAAAATGTGTTTTATAAAAGTGTGAAGTTTTGACGCCACTTTGAAACTTTGAGGAGGTTTTTAAATATTTTCTATAAAAGTTTTGAACCCGAACAGATTCTGTTTGAATATTCCTCAGACTGGTTATGTGTCTGCAGCTGGTTTCAGTCAGAAGCTCAATAATTAAAACAGTTTATCATCAACATCCAGTTATCATGAGTCATGTGACTGAGTGCTGGGGATCGAACTCACGGCTGGCTCCGCAGGGACCCGGCTCGGACCAGGTAGTTGTGGGGCACGATCCCGGAGTCCAGCAGGCTTCCGGTCCGGTCCGTCCTCCGGGCGGTCCACCAGTCCCCGGAGCAGGTCGTGACCCGGAGCAGGTCCCCCTCCGTGAAGGACAGCTCGTCCCGGTGCCGGGCCGAGAAGGACCACAGGGCCACGTACAGGTCCGGGGAGGAGACCTCCTCCTCAACACCTCCTGCTGCTCCTCCTGCTCCTCCTTCTTCTTCTTCTTCTTCACCTCCTGCTGCTCCTTCTTCTTCTTCTTCTTCTTCTTCTTCTTCTTCTTCTTCTTCTTCTTCTTCTTCTTCTTCTTCTTCTTCTTCTTCTTCTTCTTCTTCTTCTTCTTCTTCTTCTTCTTCTTCTTCTTCACCTCCTGCTCCTCCTCCTCCTCCTCCAGCTGAGGGAATCTTCTCTCCGGAGATCTTCTTCCATAGTGTCTCCAGACATGGACAAGCTCTGCGCAGACACTCGCCCATAGATGACCATGAATAGTCCCTGTCTGTCCACCTGTCTGTCCCCCTGTGTGTCCCCCTGTCTGTACCCCTGTGTGTCCTCCTGTCTGTCCCCCTGTCTGTCCACCTGTCAGTCCTCCTGTGTGTCCCCCTGTCTGTCAACCTGTGTGTCCTCCTGTCTGTCCACCTGTCTGTCCACCTGTCTGTCCCCCTGCCTGTCCACCTGTCAGTCCTCCTGTCTGTCTGTCCCTCTTTGTCCTCCTGTCTGTCTGTCCCCCTGTGTCCACCTGTCTGTCTGTCCCTCTTTGTCCTCCTGTCTGTCCACCTGTCTGTCCCCCTGTGTGTCCACCTGTCTGTCCACCTCTCTGTCCACCTGTCTGTCCCCCTGTCTGTCCACCTGTCTGTCCTCCTGTCTGTCCACCTGTGTGTCCCTCTGTC
Organism: Limanda limanda; assembly: GCF_963576545.1. NCBI lineage: Eukaryota > Metazoa > Chordata > Actinopteri > Pleuronectiformes > Pleuronectidae > Limanda > Limanda limanda. The sequence continues at coordinate 729,954 of NC_083642.1, read as the reverse complement.
TGTCCCCCTGGTGGACAGCTGGAGGAGTGAGGAGTCCTCTGGATGTCTCTTCCGGACACACGGCAGCAGCTGAGTGTCTCCGGCTCCTGATAGTAAAGAGTTGTGACTTCCGTCCACGGAACAGATACCAGGTGTGAGCCCCGCCCCTTCTCTGACGCGTCATATCATCATCATCATCATCATGAGGAAGGTTTTTACATGACTGGTTAGTAACTCATGTAAAACTGAATGAAATTAATATTATAATTATGAATAAACTTCACTTATTTAACAAAGTGTTTCACAGACTGAATTACACATTGAATCAAATTAATGAAAAACACAATGAATAGAAATAAAAAAGCATTTAAAAAAAAAAACTGAAAATAAATTTTAAAAGAGGAAACTGAGTTGACTTGTCTTATTAACAGAGGGTTAAACAAAGATAATACTGTGAGATGATATTTATGATAACTTTGTTGCACTTCTCTAAACAAAGTTACAATGTACTTCATTAATAAATAATTAAATATAGTTAAAAATGTAAAAAGTTCCAGAGGTTCGGTTCAGACTGAAAGTCACTCAGCTCTGGTTCCACATCCGATGAAGAATCAATCAATGAAAGCGACAGGATCCCACTCACTGCTCTCTGACTCCCCCTGCAGGTGGGAGGGGCTGTCGCAGCTATGAGTACACACGTGCATGTGTTGACAAACAAAGAAGACAAACAACTTTGAAGACGAAGAGGTTTCCACGTCACACTGAGATGAATCCAGGATCATCTCCACCATCTCATCTCCATCCTGATCTACTTTCATCTCATTAATCTTTGTGAGAACATATCAGACAACAGACGTTATGATAGAAAAGCACAGACACACTTTAAAACAATAGTTAAAATACTTTATTCGCTGCCTCCTGGTGTTCGGACCCGACAGACACACACAGACACACACACACACACACACACACAGACACACACACACACACACACACACAGACACACACACACACACAGACACACACAGAACTCACTCTGGTGATTATGGCTCAAGTTTCCAGAACTCGGCTTCGTCTTCTGTGAATATCGTTCATAAGAAAACCGAAGTTGCATTGCTCTCAGATCCCATTGCACCGCAGCACTGGTGGAGGAGGAACCAGAAGAAACCAGTTCCTGCTCCTGGGACCTGAGGCGGATTCACTCTGAACATGGATTTGGTCATTGTTGTAGTTTTTATTGTCCATGTGTCATAGTTTGTTATAGACGTGTGTAAACATAAGCACTCCAGGTGTGAGTCTCCGGCTGTTAGAAGAGCTTTAATGACTTAAGGCCTGTACATGTGGCACGGTGGCCCAGTGGCACGGTGGCCCAGTGGCACGGTGGCCCAGTGGCTTCTCAAGCACCGCGGCAGCATCGAACAATGATCATCAAAACAATCCCCCCCCCACTGAACATGGAACATCTGAACCTTCTCAGATCCTGTGACAGACGCTGGGCTGAAGGAAACACTGAGAGCTGAGGCTGATAACAAGACGACAGGTGAAGAGACACATGCTGGGGCCCAGACACACAACTGTGTGTGTGTGTGTGTGTGTGTGGGGGGGGGGTTGTAGTTCAGGTGCAGCTCACATGCACGTGTGTGTTGGTCCAGTGATGAGATGACCTCAGGCACGTTGTTGATGCGTTGCTCATGACCAACACAACTCGCGTGTGAAGTATTTTATCGTTATTTTGAAGCTGCAGCGACAGACACACAATCTGCTCGTTACACACACACACTCTGTTCGTTACACACACACACTCTGCTCGTTACACACACACACTCTGCTCGTTACACACACACAATCTGCTCGTTACACACACACACTCTGTTCGTTACACACACACACTCTGCTCGTTACACACACACACTCTGCTCGTTACACACACACACTCTGCTCGTTACACACACACTCTGCTCGTTACACACACACACACTCTGCTCGTTACACACACACACTCTGCTCGTTACACACACACTCTGCTCGTTACACACACACACTCTGCTCGTTACACACACACACTCTGCTCGTTACACACACACACACTCTGCTCGTTACACACACACACTCTGCTCGTTACACACACACTCTGCTCGTTACACACACACACTCTGCTCGTTACACACACACTCTGCTCGTTACACACACACACACTCTGCTCGTTACACACACACACTCTGCTCGTTACACACACACTCTGCTCGTTACACACACACTCTGCTCGTTACACACACACTCTGCTCGTTACACACACACACACTCTGCTCGTTACACACACACACTGTGCTCGTTACACACACACACTGTGCTCGTTACACACACACACTCTGCTCGTTACACACACACACTCTGCTCGTTACACACACACTCTGCTCGTTACACACACACACTCTGCTCGTTACACACACACACTCTGCTCCTTACACACACACACTCTGCTCGTTACACACACACACTCTGCTCGTTACACACACACACACTCTGCTCGTTACACACACACACTCTGCTCGTTACACACACACACACTCTGCTCGTTACACACACACACTCTGCTCGTTACACACACACACACTCTGCTCGTTACACACACACACTCTGCTCGTTACACACACACACTCTGCTCGTTACACACACACACTCTGCTCGTTACACACACACACACTCTGCTCGCTACACACACACACACACACACTCTGCTCGTTACACACACACACTGTGCTCGTTACACACACACACTCTGCTCGTACACACACACACACTCTGCTCGTTACACACACACACTATGCTTGTTACACACACTCTGCTCGTTACACACACACACTCTGCTCGTTACACACACACACTCTCTGCTCGTTACACACACACACTCTGCTCGTTACACACACACACTGTGCTCGTTACACACACACACTCTGCTCGTTACACACACACACTCTGCTCGTTACACACACACACTGTGCTCGTTACACACACACACTCTCTGCTCGTTACACACACACACTCTCTGCTCGTTACACACACACACTCTGCTCGTTACACGCACACACTGTGCTCGTTACACACACACACACTCTGCTCGTTACACACACACACTCTGCTCGTTACACACACACACTCTGCTCGTTACACACACACACTCTGCTCGTTACACACACACACTCTGCTCGTTACACACACACACTCTGCTTGTTACAGACACACACTCTGCTCGTTACACACACACACTCTGCTCCTTACACACACACTGTGCTCGTTACACACACACACACTCTGCTCGTTACACACACACACTCTGCTCGTTACACACACACACTCTGCTCGTTACACACACACACTCTGCTCGTTACACACACACACTCTGCTCGTTACACACACACACTCTGCTCGTTACACACACACACACTCTGCTCGTTACACACACACACTCTGCTCGTTACACACACACATGATCTGAACAGGAAGTGAAACAGTTTCCTCTGCACCGGGCTGTTCAGTGGACGAGGCTCTCTGATTGGTTGATTGCATGTCCCGCCCACAACACACCCATGATTGATACGAGATTCAGCAAAGCTTCTGGTGCAGTGACCTTTTCCCACCACCAGAGGGCGAATGTGGATTTGGACTAAAAGCACTTAGATCGTGAAGCTACAGCCCTTTGACGTGGATCGTTACCACCAGCTGGACAGATGTCTTGTCCTCGTTGGACAGACAGTTTGTCCTGAAGGTGGCGCTGCTACAGTGTCGGTTCCTGGGTCGAAACCTTTTCTACTTGATCAGTTCTGACGTGCAAGATACGCTACATTTCTTCCGTGTGGCACAATGCTAATAAGTTGAATGTATGCTAGTTAGCATGCTAACACTTGCATGCTTGTTAGCATTAAAGCTAAAGGAATATTAGTTTACCCTCTCGTCAGGACACCTGCTGTTCACCCGTCAATATTCAAAGTATTTAATTACCTCTACAATTAATATAAATACTGTGATAAACATGGAGGCTCCCAAAAGTGAAGCCAAAACATCTGGATCGCCCCCTGGTGTCTGGCTGCAGTATAGCTCATAAACTCCACCTCCTCCATGTTAGCAGATGGGACATGAACCAAAGTGGAAAAAAAGAAAAGAATCTCAAAGATGTTTCTGTCCTTTCAGGTCGTTCTTCTCTCTCTGATGTTTGTTGAATTGTTTCTGATCAGTTTGGTTTGAATCAGTTATTCGATGATATAAAAAGAGGCGGAGACGTGATGATTGACAGCTGACACTGACTCCTGATTGGTCCAGTGTGGTTATAGACCTCGACACCACATGACGTCATATTTCCAGAATATTTTGGCTTCACTTTTTTCCATTAAAGCTACTGACAGATTAGCTCTGTCGATGCTAAGCTAACACGCCCGGTCCTGTTGTTACAGCCGAGGGACGAGAGCTTCTCATCTAACATCATCAACAGGTTGTAAAAACATATTTCCAAAACATATTCCCCAAAAACAAAACATGCATGTTACATGTGCATATACTGAGTGATTCCTTCACCGAGGAGCAGATCCATTCATCTGTGTTTGTTGGTTTGTTGTCAGCAGAGAAACCACCGGACGGGTTCACACCAAACTGGTGGAAGGATGTTTGATGTGTCAGATCAGGAGAAGATCAGGAAGTTCTTCTTCACAAGGTTTTCATTTGTGTTCGTGTCTCAGAGAAGATCTCACGGATCTGTTTGGTCTCGGTGGAGGTTTGCACTCGACAACATTCTGGTTTCACAATGATCTGCTACACACATTCTGCTTCTTCTTCTGTGAACCTGAGACTTTGTTAAGCATCAAAACTTTTCTTTAAAGAGATTTGAAGAGTTTTCTAAAAACACATTTAAATGTTTCCACTTGAGCCAAATGATCCTTTTACAAACTTCCTGGAAGCGTCTCACTGACGTCTCAGAGAATCGTTCATCGATCTCCATGAGGACACGTGGAGGACGGATCTGTGTGATGTGTGTAGTCTTCAGTCTGAGTCCCTGTCCTCACGTCCCTGTCCTCACGTCCCTGTCCTCACGTCCTGTCCTCACGTCCCTGTCCTCACGCCTCCTGACGGATAAGAGACTGAATCCTTTAACCTCCAAGCACAAGTCAACCTGAAGGTCGGAGGAAACTCAAAGATCTCCGAAGCTGCTGGATCCGTCCTCCGGTCCTGGTGCAGGTTGGTCATCATTATTGCACATAACCTCAATTTTAGAACTGGCTTTTCAATCAGAAGACATGTGATTCGTTAAAGTCCTGACCTGTGACCTCAGATCATTTCAGTGTGTGCAGACACAGACATGGCACGTACACAAGTAATAAAACATGGTTTATAAAACACCGACGGGTAAAAAACTCAGAGCAGGATCTGCTGTGAATGTGCTGAGGAGGTGAAGCAGTGAACTCTCACACCTGAGGACTCAGTCTCCTGACTCTCAAACAGGAAGACGTCCTCATGTCCCTCTGTCTCCTGTGATGAGGTGAGAAGCTTCATCTCAGTCTCTGGTGCTCAGAGACATTTACCCTGTTGTAGACGTGTGTGGCTTTAAAAACATCCTCATGTCCGTGGTCCGTCCGTCTGTCGGGACCAGAGAGGCAGAGGACTGGCTGTGAGACCATTTACATCCTCTCATCGTCCCTTTGTCCCTCTGTGTCCCTCTGTGTCTGTCTCTCTATACCTCTATAGTCTTGAAATATATCCGTGCATAGATGGAGTCCAGCTGGCTGTGCAGGGCGTGGAAGGACGGCCTCTTGGACGGCTCGGCGGCCCAGCAGTCCATCATGATACGGTAAATGTTCTGAGGACATCGGGTGGGACAGGGCAGCCGGAACCCAGAGGACAGCAGGTCCAACACCTCCTTGTTGTTTTTCCCTGAAGCAGAAACGAACATGAGCATCAGAGGAGCTGAGCAGACACTAACCACGAGTCGAGATGTTCCATCATCTCTAAACTATAGACACTGAAACTGGGTTTAAAACAAAAGTCTGGAAAAGACCAAAGTCAGTGAGATGTGTCTCATTGTGTTTCTGTGTCTTCATCTGAGTCTCCTGCGTCCACATGAGGACGAGCAACAGGGTTTCACACTAAACATATAAGAACCAAAACTATACAGAGAATAAGAATAAAACATATTATGAATATTCTATTCTATACATATATTAATGTGTATAAAGGTATATTATACTGAGCAATGTACATACACCAGTGAGAAGCAGCAGTTTATATCGTTATCTGAATTCTGCTGAAGTGCGACAGCAGTTTATTTGATGCTCTACCTTCATAAGGCATTTTGCCACGTGACATCATCTCGTACAGTAAAACGCCAAACGACCAAACGTCTGACTTGACGGAGAAGCGCTGGTAGATCGCCGCCTCCGGCGCCGTCCAGCGAACGGGAATCTTTGTGTTCCTGCTGGCGGTGTAAACACTGTCCTGTGGAGACGGAGACAGAACCAGAGGATTCAGGAGGAACTTTAACACTCTGTCCTTCACCCGGACCCCCAGCAGCCAGCTGTCCTTCACCCGGACCCCCAGCAGCCAGCTGTCCTTCACCCGGACCCCCAGCCGCCAGCTGTCCTTCACCCGGACCCCCAGCAGCCAGCTGTCCTTCACCCGGACCCCCAGCAGCCAGCTGTCCTTCACCCGGACCCCCAGCAGCCAGCTGTCCTTCACCCGGACCCCCAGCAGCCAGCTGTCCTTCACCCGGACCCCCAGCAGCCAGCTGTCCTTCACCCAGACCCCCAGCAGCCAGCCGTCTCATCTGTCCCTGATCACCTGGGACACTAGATTCACTTTGTGATAAAACGTTTCCTCATGTCTCACATCAGATCCCTGGAGACATTCTCTCATCCCTGTTGTGTGTAAATATCAAACTGCTGCTTGTCAACAGGACATTCTGATTCTCAGGAACATCAACACGAATCCACTGTCACATCTCATGCTTCTGAAATCATTTTTATATTAATATCTCTGAGCTGAACAGATTCCATGATGTAAACACTCAGAGCTCAGGTTCCTGTTCTCTGTTGCTAACGCTCAGATTCTATCACAGGGAGGAAGTGTAGAATCCCAGAGAGCTTCTGATTGGACCCAGAACGAGTAAATGTCCCTGAATGAAGAACGAGTCATCGATGTGTTTTCATTGTTTTACAGGAAGAAAACAGAAAAAGATGTTGAGATAAATGAAGATTTAAGACCTGGAACCCGATTTTTAACATCATGTGACGCCACAAACATCCAGATTATCTACTCAATTATCTATCTAACGTTAATTTCAACAGAAACACGGTGTATAAAAAGTCACATTATTTAACTTCTTTTAAATAAGGAGACTTTAAGTAGATGGTATAAAACCGTGGAGCAGAAAGCAGCTTCATTTATTTACAGTCAATATCTTTGTATTGAGGTGATTCATGTTTAAATGTCACACAGAACATTTGAGTCGTCTCTTTCTAAACTGATAATAAAGTCCTGGAAGCTTTGTATGAAATATTTAATCATTATTTATATGATCATGAATCCCTTTCAACAGACCCTGAACCGACCGCCTCCCTCTGAAAGCCCCGCCCCCTCTGAAAGCCCCGCCCCCTCTCACCTTGATGATGCGAGCCAGGCCGAAGTCGGCCACCTTGCAGACCAGGTCGTCCCCCACAAGGACGTTCCTGGCCGCCAGGTCCCGGTGGACGATGTTCCTGTCCTCCAGTGTAGATGAGGTGAGCGGAGGTCAGCACCTGACCTTCAGCCGCTGAGGTCACACAGAGGTCAAGCAGAGTTTTACAGCCGAGCAGAGACGTGTGACACCGAGATGTTTCTTATTTAACAAAACTGCATTGAGGGAAGTGTGATCGCAGAATAAGACTCTGGAAGAATCTCAGAGCTTCTCTCATGAAGCTCCACAGAGCGACTTCACATCGACAGGAAGTGACTTCACATCGACAGGAAGTGACTTCACATCGACAGGAAGTGACTTCACATCGACAGGAAGTGACTTCACATCGACAGGAAGTGACTTCACATCGACAGGAAGTGACTTCACATCGACAGGAAGTGACTTCACACAAACTGTTGTTGTTCTTCACATCGACAGGAAGTGACTTCATATTGACAGGAAGTGACTCCACACAAACTGTTGTTGTTCTTCACATCGACAGGAAGTGACTTCACATCGACAGGAAGTGACTTCACATCGACAGGAAGTGACTTCACACAAAGTGTTGTTGTTCTTCACATCGACAGGAAGTGACTTCACATCGACAGGAAGTGACTTCACATCGACAGGAAGTGACTTCACATCGACAGGAAGTGACTTCATATCGACAGGAAGTGACTTCACACAAAGTGTTGTTGTTCTTCACATCGACAGGAAGTGACTTCACATCGACAGGAAGTGACTTCACATCGACAGGAAGTGACTTCACACAAAGTGTTGTTGTTCTTCACATCGACAGGAAGTGACTTCACATCGACAGGAAGTGACTTCACATCGACAGGAAGTGACTTCACATCGACAGGAAGGGACTTCATATCGACAGGAAGTGACTTCACACAAAGTGTTGTTGTTCTGCACATCGACAGGAAGTGACTTCACATCGACAGGAAGTGACTTCACATCGACAGGAAGTGACTTCACACAAAGTGTTGTTCTTCACATCGACAGGAAGTGACTTCACATCGACAGGAAGTGATTTCCAAGTGGAAACGTGTGAATCACAACAGAAGCAGTTCTGCTATTTTCATGTTTCACAGGAACAAGAAGAACAAGGAGAAAAGAGGATTATTGACTAAAGTAAACTTTTTAATTTCCATCTGTGTGTGAAGGCTCCGGCCGACAAGTACAGTACAGTGTAGATAAGTACAGTACAGTACACACACACACACACACACACACACACACACTCCTCGTGATTAGAGTCTTTAGCTGGAGCAACACTTCTCTGCCAGGACTCAGATTATAATTCCTTTTGCTTTGGATTGAAGTGGAAGAGATTTAACGTCATTTGACCTAAATAAGTTTTCAGAGAAATGTCTGAGTGAAGGAGTTGAAATCTGAAACCTGAGATAAGAAACATGAACCTTCTGTTCAAAAACCTCTTAAATCAACAGCAGAGAAAATAAACAATGATAACAGATTAACTGAAGGGTTGACCTTCTCTAACTGTGTGTGTGTGTGTGTGTTTGTGTGTGTGTGTGTGTTTCTGTGTGTGTCTGTGTGTGTGTGTGTGTGTGTGTCTGTGTGTGTGTGTGCACTCACAGGCGAGGTAGGACTTGAGGCTTCCTTTGCTCATGAGCTCGGTGACGATGTAGACCGGCTCTCCTCTGGAGCACATGGCGAGCAGCTGGATGAGCTTCGGGTGATGGAGGCTCTTCAGCGCCTGGACCTCCTTCACAAACTCGTCCTGCTTCGTGTCCTCTGGACGAGACGAGAGGACAAACACAAACACAAACACAAACACAAACACAAACACAAACCGGTGTTAATGTGAATTGTTTACAGACATCGTCTCCAAAATGTCCCCAAGTTACAGACTGTGATTTCAACCCCTGCATGTGTCATCGGTTGTTTCCTTCTGTCGATCACTGGAACTTGAACCAATCAGCAGTCATCAGTCCAACCAGCGTCTGAACGCACGTGGACGCTCGTGAACGCTCGTGAACGCTCGTGAACGCTCGTGCACGCTCATGAATGCTCGTGCACTCACAACCCAAACAATCCAGGAACTCTCTTCTCTCTTCTCTGTTCCTGTCATCACGTTCCTTTCCTTCCTGTCATCACTCCATCAGTTTATTTTTAGCCTCGGCCTCTGAGCTTCCTGAACCGACCACATTCTTCTTCTTCCTGTCGACAGCAGATGATCAAACTCGTTCCTGAGGAATGAATCTAAACTAACCTGTGCTGCCATGGCAACTGAATTCAGCTATGAGATGGTGACTCAGGACCAAGACATCCTGTTTCCTCTGTCACCTGAAGGGACACGCCCACGTCAGCGCTGTCACCTGAAGGGACACGCCCAAGGCAGCGCTGTCACCTGAAGGGACACGCCCAAGGCAGCGCTGTCACCTGAAGGGACACGCCCACATCAGCGCTGGCACCTGAAGGGACACGCCCACGTCAGCGGCTCCGGCAGCTCAGGGACACAATAAACATGATTGTGATTGGGGCCTTATGAGTACCCACAATGCATTCTGCTAAGAAACAACACACGTAGATTGTGTTCCATCTCCAGATACACAATCTACGTGTGTTCAGAATCCCCTGCTTAGCCCCTGGAGGCCACGCCCCTCGATGACAGCGTGAGAAGAACTCGTGAAACGCTCCAGGAAGTTTCATCTCTTTCACACTGTGAGATTGTGTCTGATGTTCTCACTGGTTTCTGATGTTCTCACTGGTTTCTCAGGGACTACTTCCTGGATGATGAGAAGCAGACCTGATGTGAGTGTGTGTGACGCAGCAGGATGGAGGTTCAGGTTCAGGTTCAGGTTCAGGTTCAGGTTCAGGTTCATGTGGGTGCAGTCTCACCTTGCTTGAGCATCTTGATGGCCACCTTCTTGTTCTCCGTGGTCCACTGCGCCTCCCACACCTCCCCGAAGTGACCTTCTCCCAGCTTCTTGTGGAGCTTGAACTCCTCTCGAGGTCGTTCCCACGGCTCCATGTCGAAGAGCTCCCGCTGCACAGAGACCAGAGAGTGAGACGACTGATGGGAACGTCCCAGTATCACAACTGGGATTTAACATCATGTAACTCAGAACCAGTGTGATTTTAAACATGATAACTGGAAACTCTCAGTTTGGCCTCATTTGAAAAGTTAATTTCCAGATGAAGTCATGTGAGAGAAGCTGATGTTGAACCGGAAGTTTCATTTTACATGTTTCTATAACTGAAGAATCCTAAACTTTGTCTCATCAGTTTAACTTCAACACAGATTCAAAGTTGGAGCTGCTCAGTTAAACACTTATTATAGTTATGTTATTATTCAAACCGCTGGGAGGAACCCAGACAAACTGGAAACTTTAATCAGGACGAAGGTGTAAAATCTGCTAAAACAGGTTTTTATTTACAATAAATTACATCATTAAAATGAAAAACCAACACATCATCTAAACATTTTCTTTCCTCAGCACTTTTCTGACTTAATGTGCTGATATTTTTCTTTAATGCTGCTTCTGACATTTTATTTAATTCTCAGAATCCTTGAAAATATCGTGAAAATCAAGTTCTTACATTTATTTGCCTCTGATGCAAAACGTGGATCAAATCTTCATTTATAGATAAATCTCATGTCACAGAATCACAGAAACATGAGAAATGATGGAAACCTTCAAGTTTAAATCATTTTTTACTATTTCAGATTCTTATTAATTTTTCTTTCCAGGTTTGATGAACGTGCAGATTTTAAATCAGCATTGTTTGATGTTAGTGAAAGAAAGAATGAAAAAAGATGAATGAACAAATTATTTCATTTATTTTCATTATTAATCAGCTGCTACAAACGATTTTCTTCTAATAATCAAGTGCTGTGATGAACATGAAATGAAATGAACAGACCAATGAAATGATTCAATACTAAAACATGATTAAAACAAATATAAAACGTATACATCACTCAGAAATAAAATAAAGTACAGATTAAAAAAATCAAAGTGTCTCTGTTTTTAATTTGCTTTAAACACACAAGAATAAATTAATTCAGATATAGCTTCTTTACTGAAGCTTCAACAAAAGTTTGTACAAAACAAACTGAAACAGATTGAAATGGAATCTGTTTCCACATCATCAGGACAAATGTGAAGATTTCTTTAATCCGTCTTATTGAAAATGTCGTCTCTTCCTTTAAAGACCTGAAAGTCTCTGATAGTTGTTTGTTGAACGGAGTGAATCTGCTGCTCGAAGCAGGAAACACAAACTGAGTCTCTTAGCTTTTTATCGAGCGTTTCTCGGTTTAATCTCCGGAAACGAGAGCGAGTCGATAAAAAGAGATTGAAAAGCCGTTAGGAGTCGTTTTAATGTCCCAACGTTAAACTGCCGGAACATTTAAAGACGTCTTAATGTCTCGTTTTCTAATTGACGACAACAGAGCTTTAAAATGTACATTTCTTAAATCACACATCATGAAATGTAAAGGTTGCACTTATAGTATAACAACAAATCTGATGTGTTAAAGTTGTGAAACAGTTTTTAGGTACAAAAATCTATGAAATAAAGGAAAATGGATGAAAATTGAAACTAAATGAAAGAACGTTGTGTAAATGTTCCTCTTGCTCTCAGCTGCTGTTTGTGTGTGTGAGTGTTTATGAGAAACAACCTAATGCACAGAACTTGTGATTTGTTTATAAACTGTGTTTGCATGATGGAAATATGAACATAGCTACAGCACGTGTGTGAAATGAGATCAACACATGAAGCAGAAGTCACGTTTCCATCTTGCTGCTGCTTCTTCTTCTTCTCCATCTGTGACTCAGTGGACGCAGTGTCTGTCTCAACGTCTCACGGCTTCATGTCTCCTGCAGCATGTCTCATGTCCTCCTCTCCTTCCACTTCCTGCTCCTCCCACTTCCTGTCACAGTTTCTAAAGTCCCCTCCGCTCCTCAGAGCCTCCTCCTCAGAGCTGCAGCCTGGACGCTGAAGTGATCGATCGTTTCACACGTGGACGTTCAGAGTTTTCTCTTTTCTTTGAGGGGAATTCGACTTTTTAAAAACCGTGATCATCTCCACACGTGCAAATGTTCCCAAAAGATTCAATGAACCAATGAAAAGACTCGGGAGCGACGCTGCTCTAGAGACTCGTCGGATTCAGAGAGAATCAATGACAAATTAAATAGAAGGAAAACCAGCTCCAGTCACGGCTTCTCTCCATGAACCAGCTCCTCAGATTTACATTTACACTGTTTTGAAAATCTGTTGTGTGTTTGATTTAAAACCAGAGAAATCAACGCTGAAGCTGTAATTATAATATAGATTCTGAGTTTCATGCATCCAAGTTATTAGAAAGTGACCTGATCTTAATATAATGGAATCATTCAGACAAACATATCAAAGTAAAACACACAATAAAGTAAAATACGTTATTTAGGTCTCAGAGGAACATAAGGGCTTCGTTTGTTTTCTTTGAGTTTGGTTCTGAACATGTGCTAATTCTGTGTGTGTTCACTTGTGTTTGTGTGTGTGTGTCTGTGTGTGTGTTGATTGTGTGTGTCTCTGCCTCAGTGTGTCCGTGGCCTCGGACTCAGAGCCTCCGCTGGAAGGGAAGAGAGAAGACGGAGGAATCACTGAGCGACTCTGATTCAGAAGAAGAAGAGTTTTCATCTTTTGTTCATCTTTCTCATTTTCTAAATGTTGTGTGAAACCCTCGTGTGCGTTTGTGAAGCGACTCAGAAACCTTGTGTTGGAGGAGAAACCTCGGGGGGGCTCGAGCTGAGGAGGGGGGGGGGTTAATGTGGAGCTGCAGAGATGGAGCATGTCATTACTGCACGGGACTTTATTCTAAAACTGGGCCAAACATTTTATTCTCTGCTTAATTAACCTGGATAATTTTACATATTTGCCTCTTGGTTTATATTTATGAACAATAAGCTGAAAAAGATTAATTTCCTGCTTCAACAATAGAAGGAAAAATTCAAGAGCTTTTCGGATTCAGAGAAAAAGCTGCTCGAACTAAGATGAAATGAAAAACTGGAGCTTTTGTTTTGTGAATATGGAATTATTATTATTATTATTATTAGAGACTGTGAACCAGAAGCTGTCGAGTCTTTATCATCTGCTCGTTTTTAATTAGAATTAATACAAAGATGATTTCTGCTTGTGAACGTCTCCGAGCTGAAGCTGCAGATTCTTCAGATATGAAGTGAATATTTATACTAGAACCCGTTTTACACATGTTAATGAAAGCACCGGTGATATTATTGATATTTATTATCAACCTATGACACTGATCAGTCTCCACCCAGACAGAGTCCATGTTTGCAGTAGTTAACTAATAGGATCAGTCTTTATATAATATTTATCTTATATTCACAGTATATAAAACTGTATTCATCACTTTACTGTAACTTGGGAATGATTTTACAATATAAAAGTGTTTGTACTTTGACTCATCTGCAGGGATCAATAAAGTTATTACCATGTGATGCAGTGAACAGTCACATGTCCAGTGCACGTGGGCGTGTGCGTCTGCACTTTAGACACAATAAACTGAATATTGACTTTTATAAGCATCATGTGTAATATGACTCAGCGTTTCTGTGAGTTACATGATTTCTTGAACTTTTAACTTTGTGAGGAGAAGTTTGGTTTTTGTGGAGATTGATTTAAATTAGATGTTTCTCGTGGACCTCATGAATCTGAAGCAGATCCCACTGGACTCTGCAGAGATCTACTTCTGTCAGATGTTCACGGACGTTGATGATTGATGATAATCGGGCGTGTAGATATTTATGGATCCAGATAATAATCTGGATCTGACTCAGTTGTGTCTGTTGTGAACCTGGAGCTAACCCCTGAGAGCAGATGATGGATTCAGAGGAACCTGGAGTGTCAGTGTGGGTCCTCCTACCTGCTGGGCACACGGCTCCTGCAGCAGCACCCCCAGGCTGCGTGGGTTCTTCTGGTAGTAGGAGATGAGCTCGCCCAGCGTGGCGAAGGAGATCTTATCAGAGACGAAGTACGCTCCGATGGTGGAGCGCTGGATCCTGAAGTGGTAGACCTTCCCCTCGCTGCGAGCTGCAGGACACAGAGGAGCACACAGCATCATCCACACGTCCACAAGAAGAAGAAGAAGAAGGTTCACGTATCAACAGCAGCTCTAATGGGATTTAAGACTGAACATCACAAGGTCTCAGGACGTTTCAGGACCGGAGGGGAAATCAGAAACTAAGAAATGAAGTGATAACGTGTGAAAAGAAGGAAACGTCCTTTTTAAACCTCATCATAGTTGTTTCATGAAACAGTTACAGGAAGGGAGGGGGGAGAGAGAGAGAGAGAGAGAGACAGATACATAAAGAGAGAGAGATAGACAGATACAGAGTTATAAAGAGAGAGAGACAGATATAAAGAGAGAGAGAGACAGATACAGAGTTATAAAGAGAGAGAGAGAGAGAGACAGATACAAAAAGAGAGAGAGAGAGAGACAGATACAGAGATATAAAGAGAGAGAGACAGATGTAAAGAGAGGGAGAGAGAGAGACATAAAGAGAGAGAGAGAGACAGATACAGAGTTATAAAGAGAGAGAGACAGATATAAAGAGAGAGAGATAGACAGATACAGAGATATAAAGAGAGAAAGAGAGAGAGACAGATACAAAGAGAGAGAGAGAGAGACAGATACAGAGTGCTAAAGAGAGAGAGAGATAAAAAGAGAGAGACAGAGATGTTTGTTATTGAGTCATAAACAGAGTAAAGGAAGGTGTGGTCTGTTCCGCCTTCACACGCCTGCACGTAACCATGCATATTTTGGGGGTGGGGGGTGGGGGGGTGTGTGTGAAGCCAGAGGCTGAAAAGAGGAGGAAGGACAAAGTGAAGAGGAAGGTGAGCTGCAGGTGATGAAGGGTAACAACAGAGGAAGAGGAGGAGTCTGAGGAGCAAGACACTGGATCATCAACTCACTGGGAGGAGCTAAACAAACTCTGGAGCTTCTTCTCTAAACGCTTGCACTCGAAACCCTGCGCTCACACTCTCCAGCCCCCCCGCCTGCTTCCATAGACCTCACACTCTCCAGCCCCCCCGCCTGCTTCCACAGACTCCACCCATCTCCCACTGAGCTGCAGCAGCTCCGTCAGCTTCCTGCAATGTGTGGTCAAACTGATGAAGAGGTTTATTAGTTTGCACTGAACCGTTATTAAGTGTGTGTAAAAGATAAATGTACGTCTTTTAAATCATGTGTTTTACAAGCTTTTATTGTGGTGAGTGCAGCAGTGATAAGTTATTATCTCTAAGATATGTCTCTTCTCTTTTCAAGCTTAGAGAAGGAAAAGTTCTTATTTGAAAGTTGGATGTTAAAACAAACAAAGGAAGGAGACACAGGACAAATGTCCCAATGACTCAACGGCTTGTTTATGGTTTAATTTATCAAAGTGTCTGAAGGTCATCGGGTCATCGGGAGTAAAAAGTGATTTTTATTATGTTCAGGAAGACTTCAGCTTTTTAGGGAAATGACTCATGTCTGTGTTTCTCTGAAGAAGAGGACGAAACCTCATTCAGAGACAAGAGAGCGTCAGAATGTTTTATAATAAAGACTGGAAACACCACTCCCCCCCCCCCCATCTTATCCTCTGTTCATCACAGAGAGACATGTGAGACATGTGAGAACCACAGGAGACACCCCCCCCCCCCCCCCATAATGTGACAACAAACCAGCAAACTGTCAGAAAGCCCTTTGTGTAAAAGTCTTTGTTTTTAAAACTGTCATCTGATTTTATCTGATTTCAACTGAACGTTTATCATATAAAAGTAAAAACACATTATACAGACTAAATCCTTAAGTTTTCATTAATGTAACCATGACAACAGCAGCAGCTTTTAACAACCTGATCTGAGACATGAGCCAGAAACACATGGTGATGTATAATATATTATATAATATATATACATATACAGATACCTGTATAAACCTCCCATTGAGATCTGAGATCAGTTCAGAGTCACTAACAAACACCAGATATCATTTTAAACTCTTTTTGAATCAGCCTGCAGATCTTCACTCAGCCTCTGAGACTGAAGATCTCTGAAATCCTTTATCTCTATCATAAGATTAAAGAAAGACTAAATAATGAATCTGTATATTAATGTCGCTGTGACACAAATCTACATTAATAAAACAGAACACGTGGAAGTGCACTTATCTTCTCCTTGTCCTCATCTTATACGAGTGAAGCTCTCAGACAAAAGAAATCCTTCAAGTGAAAGTGAAGAAGATAAAAGAATGAAATCAGTTTGTGTTTTAGAGATGAAGCTGAGAGACGACCTCCAACATGGCGCCCGAGGGCAGAGCGTCCCCTGGCGTCCTCTGCAGCGAGGGACGGAGATCAGGTGGCTGGAGACAGACAGGAGGGGGGGGTGATGGAGGGAGGAGGGGAGGAGGAGCGGGGGGGGAACAGCACATGGTGAAGAGCGACTCAGAGAAGGAGAAGAGGCGGAGACCTCCAGCCGAGCGTTGGAGGGAAACTGCAGCGTCACGTGTTTCCTGAAGTCGCTGAGCTCAGCAGATTCTCTGCTGCTGCAAAATATGATTCATATTTCATACGCTCAGATTCATCTCTTTATTCCTCTTTACCGACTTGTTTGCTTTCTCAGATCGTTTTCACTTTAATATTCCCCTTCAGTATGTTATTACTCTACCTCTGCATGACAGCGTTTCCTCACTTCCTGTTAATATTGTGCAGGTATGGAGGTTTTATTATTATTGTTTTATTCTGTAAATCACTTTGTTAAATTTTTTTGTATGAACAGTTCTGTAAAAATGTCATTAAATTATTTAAAATCAAATTGGGTTAAATAAATAATCTGGCTCTGCTTATTCAGTCAAGATGTTCCAGAGAAATATATGATTTGTAAATGAGGTTTTAGTTTTTGTTAAACTTTTAGACAAACCTGGTTTCATTTATGTTTGAAAATTAAATCCTCCATTAAATCCTCAGAAACAAAAGACAAACAAAAGACAAGAGGGAATTTAAAAAGAGGAAAGAAAGAAAGAAGATAAAGAAAAGGAATGAGAGGGAAAGAGAGAGGGAAGCAGGTGTGAAGGAGCTGGTGAGGATACATGATGGATGAATGGATGAGTGGATGAGTGGATGAGGGGATGAGTGGATGAGTGGATGAGTGGATGAGGGGATGAATGGATGAACGGATAAGTGGATGAATGAATGAATGGATGAATGGATGAAGGGATGAATGGATGAATGAATGAGTGGATGAATGAATGAATGGATGAAGGGATGAAGGGATGAATGAATGAGTGGATGAAGGGATGAGGGGATGAATGGATGAAGGGATGAGTGGATGAGTGGATGAGGGGATGAATGGATGAATGGATGAACGGATAAGTGGATGAATGAATGAATGGATGAAGGGATGAATGAATGAGTGGATGAATGAATGAATGGATGAACGGATAAGTGGATGAATGAATGAATGGATGAATGAATGAGTGGATGAATGAATGGATGAAGGGATGAATGAATGAGTGGATGAAGGGATGAGGGGATGAATGGATGAATGGATGAAGGGATGAGTGGATGAGTGGATGAGGGGATGAATGGATGAATGGATGAACGGATAAGTGGATGAATGAATGAATGGATGAAGGGATGAATGGATGAATGAATGAGTGGATGAATGAATGAATGAACGGATAAGTGGATGAATGAATGAATGAATGGATGAATGAATGAGTGGATGAATGAATGGATGAAGGGATGAATGAATGAGTGGATGAAGGGATGAGTGGATGAATGGATGAATGGATGAACGGATGAGTGGATGAACGGATAAGTGGATGAATGAATGAATGGATGAGGGGATGAATGGATGAGGTGATGAGGTGATGAATGGATGAATGGATGAGGTGATGAACGGATGAAAGGATGAAGGGATGAATGGATGAACGGATGAAGGGATGAAGGGATGAAGGGATGAATGCTGTCTCTTACCGGAGATGGTGTACTCGTCGCTGTGACTCTCACTGATGCGAACGAGGAAGGAGCCATCTTTGTTTTGGGCAGCCAGAAGCAGCTTCTCAGCTTTCACTCGGTTTATGTTCCCATAGTACCACCTGGGGGGGGGGGGGGGGGGGAGAGAACCACATGGAGGTGAATTACACACACACATAAACACACACAAACACACACAGAGTGAAGAATGTAAACAATGCACACACACAAAAATACACTTACACAACTTCAATAACTGGTCGAGTCAGTTACAGTGAACACAGGATCTGACCTGAGACCTGCTGCTGTACAGTGGTTCCACTTAGTGAACAAGTGCTGTACAGTGAGTGTGTGTGTGTCTGTGTGTGTGTGTGTGTGTGTGTGTGTTGGCTCACACTCGACACAGTGACCTGTATTTACTCATTAGGGCGGGTCTGATCTCACACTCAGGTTTCACTGAAACTAACAACAAGCTGCTCTCAAGAAAGATTAGAGAGTAAAACTCCAGAGTCAGACATTCAGAGGAGAGTGGACCCAGTGGACTGTCTCCTGGACACGTCCCTGTGCGTCTGTGTTAGACCTGAGGGACAGACGTGCCTCACAGATGCTTCTCATCCAGGTCGGAGAGGATCTGATGAAGTGTCCACGTTAAGGAGCTCAGAGTCCTCAGACGTCCCAAGTGGAGCTCACACCTCCTTCCACCGAGTCACTAACTGACCAGCTGACTCACAGACTGAGGTGAAAACATAACCTCCCTGAACAAGCCCATGAGAGAACTCAGTTTCTGAGACAAACAGCTGAGATATTAATAACTCTGGAGATGTTCCTGTGATCCTGGTGAAACAGATTTGACTGGAGGATGAAACCTGAAGCTCGTCTCCTGTGTCTCTGACGACAGGGACACGAGGACTCTGCTCAGCACGGGGAGAGGACACGGTGAAGTCAACCTCGCAGAGACGGAGACAGCTCGGCTGACACATGACGAGTCCCCGTGGACAGGATGAATAATGGACGAGCTGCAGCTGCAGAGCGGAGAACCCCCCCCCCCCCTGCCTCTCGTTCAGCTCCGGGCCTTCAGGCTCTGGAGCTTCAGGGAGGAAAGTTACATCTGATCCAGGAGACACTGGGTGAGAAGAAGGACACACAACCAGTCACACCCATGGTCAATGTCTCCAATCAACACGTCTCCATGTATGTTGATGCAGGTGTGAGGAACACGCAGAGAACATGTGAACTCCAAGATCCCAGTGAACCGGGATTCAAACCAGCAACCTCCTAGTGTGAGGCGACACCACAAACTGGATCTCACCACAAAACCACGACAAACTGGATCTCACCACAAAACCACGACAAACTGAATCTCACCACAAATTGGATCTCACCACAAAACCACGACAAACTGGATCTCACCACAAAACCACCACAAACTGGATCTCACCTCAAAACCACGACAAACTGAATCTCACCACAAAACCACAACAAACTGAATCTCACCACAAAACCACAACAAACTGAATCTCACCACAAAACCACCACAAACTGGATCTCACCACAAAACCACAACAAACTGGATCTCACCACAACAAACTGAATCTCACCACAAAACCACCACAAACTGGATCTCATCACAAAACCACGACAAACTGAATCTCGCCACAAAACCACCACAAACTGGATCTCACCACAAAACCACAACAAACTGGATCTCACCACAAAACCACAACAAACTGGATCTCACCACAAAACCACGACAAACTGGATCTCACCACAAAACCACAACAAGCTGAATCTCACCACAAAACCACAACAAACTGAATCTCACCACAAAACCACGACAAACTGGATCTCACCACAAAACCACAACAAACTGAATCTCACCACAAAACCACGACAAACTGAATCTCACCACAAAACCACAACAAACTGGATCTCACCACAAAACCACAACAAACTGAATCTCACCACAAAACCACGACAAACTAAATCTCACCACAAAACCTTGACAAACTGAATCTCACCACAAAACCACCACAAACTGGATCTCACCACAAAACCACAACAAACTGGATCTCACCACAACAAACTGAATCTCACCACAAAACCACCACAAACTGGATCTCATCACAAAACCACGACAAACTGAATCTCGCCACAAAACCACCACAAACTGGATCTCACCACAAAACCACAACAAACTGGATCTCACCACAAAACCACAACAAACTGGATCTCACCACAAAACCACGACAAACTGGATCTCACCACAAAACCACAACAAGCTGAATCTCACCACAAAACCACAACAAACTGAATCTCACCACAAAACCACGACAAACTGGATCTCACCACAAAACCACAACAAACTGAATCTCACCACAAAACCACGACAAACTGAATCTCACCACAAAACCACAACAAACTGGATCTCACCACAAAACCACAACAAACTGAATCTCACCACAAAACCACGACAAACTAAATCTCACCACAAAACCTTGACAAACTGGATCTCACCACAAAACCACAACAAACTGAATCTCACCACAAAACCACAACAAACTAAATGTCACCACAAAACCACGACAAACTGGATCTCACCACAAACTGGATCTCACCACAAACTGGATCTCACCACAAAACCACGACAAACTGAATCTCACCACAAAACCACGACAACCTGGATCTCACCACAAAACCACCACAAACTGAATCTCACTACAAAACCACGACAAACTGAATGTCACCACAAAACCACGACAAACTGAATCTCACCACAAAACCACGACAAACTGAATCTCACCACAAATTGGATCTCACCACAAAACCACGACAAACTGGATCTCACCACAAAACCACCACAAACTGGATCTCACCTCAAAACCACGACAAACTGAATCTCACCACAAAACCACAACAAACTGAATCTCACCACAAAACCACAACAAACTGAATCTCACCACAAAACCACCACAAACTGGATCTCACCACAAAACCACAACAAACTGGATCTCACCACAACAAACTGAATCTCACCACAAAACCACCACAAACTGGATCTCATCACAAAACCACGACAAACTGAATCTCGCCACAAAACCACCACAAACTGGATCTCACCACAAAACCACAACAAACTGGATCTCACCACAAAACCACAACAAACTGGATCTCACCACAAAACCACGACAAACTGGATCTCACCACAAAACCACAACAAGCTGAATCTCACCACAAAACCACAACAAACTGAATCTCACCACAAAACCACGACAAACTGGATCTCACCACAAAACCACAACAAACTGAATCTCACCACAAAACCACGACAAACTGAATCTCACCACAAAACCACAACAAACTGGATCTCACCACAAAACCACAACAAACTGAATCTCACCACAAAACCACGACAAACTAAATCTCACCACAAAACCTTGACAAACTGGATCTCACCACAAAACCACAACAAACTGAATCTCACCACAAAACCACAACAAACTAAATGTCACCACAAAACCACGACAAACTGGATCTCACCACAAACTGGATCTCACCACAAACTGGATCTCACCACAAAACCACGACAAACTGAATCTCACCACAAAACCACGACAACCTGGATCTCACCACAAACTGAATCTCACTACAAAACCACGACAAACTGAATGTCACCACAAAACCACGACAAACTGAATCTCACCACAAAACCACGACAAACTGAATCTCACCACAAAACCACAACAAGCTGGATCTCACCACAAACTGAATCTCACCACAAAACCACGACAAACTGGATCTCACCACAAACTGAATCTCACCACAAAACCACGACAAACTGGATCTCACCACAAACTGGATCTCACCACAAAACCACGACAAACTGAATCTCACCACAAAACCACGACAAACTGAATCTCACCACAAAACCACCACAAACTGGATCTCACCACAAAACCACGACAAACTGAATCTCACCACAAAACCACGACAAACTGACTCTCACCACAAAACCACGACAAACTGAATCTCACCACAAAACCACCACAAACTGGATCTCACCACAAAACCACGACAAACTGAATCTCACCACAAAACCACGACAAACTGAATCTCACCACAAAACCACCACAAACTGGATCTCACCACAAAACCACGACAAACTGAATCTCACCACAAAACCACGACAAACTGAATCTCACCACAAAACCACCACAAACTGGATCTCACCACAAAACCACGACAAACTGAATCTCACCACAAAACCACGACAAACTGACTCTCACCACAAAACCACGACAAACTGAATCTCACCACAAAACCACGACAAACTGGATCTCACCACAAAACCACGACAAACTGGATCTCACCACAAAACCACGACAAACTGGATCTCACCACAAAACCACGACAAACTGGATCTCACCATAAAACCACGACAAACTGAATCTCACCACAAAACCACGACAAACTAAATGTCACCACAAAACCACCACAAACCGGATCTCACCACAAAACCACGACAAACTGGATCTCACCACAAAACCACCACAAACTGGTTTTGTGGATCTCACCACAAAACCACGACAACCTGGATCTCACCACAAAACCACGACAAACTGAATCTCACCACAAAACCACGAGATCACAGGAACTCCTCAACGTTAACACAGGATCTTAGTCACCAAGTCGATTCACAGATTATCACTTTGACAACTAATGAACGATTTAAAGGTTCAGTGTGAAAACTTCATGATAAATCTTATTTTCCATTTCTTCCTCTTAACGCTTCACTCTGGAACTTGAAGATGTTTTATGAAAATTAATCTAAAACCTCAGGAGCCTCTAGTGTTGTTCTCTTTGTCTTCTGTGATAATTAATTGTGTAAACACGTGAGCATGTGATCAGGTGCTGTGGGACTTTTCACTGAAAGAGTCCAGATGGAATCATGAGGCTCGTCCTGTTGATATGAGAAGATTCAAATATCTGTGGAGCTGGAACCAGTGATTTATTATTTTCCTTCTCTATGATGTCATTAAATAAATTCAATGCACCACAGAATCCAGACAGGACCATGTGACGCTCTGTCCTCAGGATCAGAACTCGGCCTCAATGTGATACAAGTTCAATTAATATAAAACTGGAGCAAAGATCTAATTTGTCTTCTGCTACTCAGATTAATATTAGAATTCTCGGTTCTGAGAAAAGACTCAAATGATCGTTGAGCTGCAGATTCAGATTCAGATTCAGATTCAGATTCAGAATCTCATCACTTAGCTTTTATTCTTCTGTCAGTTTTCAGTGAGCAAGGACCTGAAGGATCCAGAATCCAAAACACAGCAGAGGACCAATGATCAGGTTCCAACAGTTTCCCACATTGTAGACCAGAAGGTTGCACCTGACCCACACTAACCTAACCCACATTAACCTAACCCACATTAACCTAACCCACATTAACCTAACCCAGACTAACCTGACCCAGACTTACCTGACCCACATTAACCTAACCCAGACTAACCTGACCCAGATTAGCCTAACCAGCACTAACCTGAACTAACTCAGATACAGATCAAGATCAGATCTAAATGGTTCAGCTGGACACTGGTCCGGACCAGGTGGACCCTGACCAGGTGGATCTGGACCATGTGGATCCGGACCAGATGGATTCGGACCAGGTGGACCCGGGTCAGGTGGATCCACACCAGGTGGATTCGGACCATGTGGATCCGGACCAGGTGGACCCGGGTCAGGTGGATCAACACCAGGTGAACCCTGACCAGTGGACCCGGACCAGATGGATCCGGACCAGGTGGATCCACACCAGGTGGACCCGGACCATGTGGATCCGGACCAGGTGGACCCGGGTCAGGTGGATCCACACCAGGTGGATTCGGACCATGTGGATCCGGACCAGGTGGACCCGGGTCAGGTGGATCAACACCAGGTGAACCCTGACCAGTGGACCCGGACCAGGTGGACCCACACAAGGTGGACCCGGACCAGGTGGACCAGTGGACCCACTCACTTGTGCTTGGCGAACTCGTCCTGCAGCAGCGCCAGGTAGTTGGCCGGGACCAGGCCGGACTCCAGGGACCCGGTGAGCTTCTTGGCCAGCACGTAGTCCCCCCGGGTCTCCAGGACCGACAGCTTGTCCCCCTCCTTCACCGTCAGCTCGTCCTCGCTCCGGGCCACGAAGTCGAACAGGGCCGCGTACAGCTGCACGGGCCGCTTCCGGGGCGCCGGGGCCCGGATGTCCCCGGACACGGTGCGGAGCTCCGCGGCCCCGGCGCCCGGGTTCGAGATCACATGGTCCTGGTTCGGCACGTTCGGGTAGCGGCAGTCGGGCCAGATCCAGGTCCAGAGCCGGCCGAGGCACGGCATGCAGGCCCGGCAGCAGCCCTCCATCCCGGGACTCGGTCAGACGCGATCAGACTCGATCAGGTCCCGGTCTCTCCCCGGTCTCAACCCGGTCTCCAGGCTCCGGTTTCTCCGCTGCTCGCTGCTCCAGGTCCCGGTGCAGCTCCGGTCTCTCCCCGGTCTCTCCCGGGCTGCAGCTCCGGTCTCACCCCGGTCTCTCGCTGATCCCGGTCCCGCGGTCTCTCCGGTGCCTGAGGTCTCAGTCTCTGTGTCTCCACCCGGTCTCTCGCTGCTCCAGGTCCCGCTGCAGCTCCGGTCTCTCCCCGGTCTCTCCTCGGTCTGTCCCCGGCTCCAGGTCCCGGTCTGTCCCTGGTCTCTCGCTGCTCCAGGTCCCGGTCTCTCTGTGCTCCAGGTCCCGGTCTCTCTGTGCTCCAGGTCCCGGTCTCTCTGTGCTCCAGGTCCCGGTCTCTCGCTTCTCCAGGTCCCGGTCTCTCTGTGCTCCCGGTCCCGGTCTCTCTGTGCTCCAGGTCCCGGTCCCGCGGTCTCTCCGGTGCCTGAGGTCTCTGTCTCCGTGTCTCTACCCGCACACATGACGCTGCGCCCGCGGCTCGGAGGATCCGGACCAACCGGTCTGCCGGGTGCAGGTCTGGGTGCAGGTCTGCCGGGAGGTGGACTCGGAGGCTGCGGGAATGCGGAAGCGGGAGAGGAGGCGATCCGGGTCGAGTCGGTTCCCTGCGGGGACTCGACCCGAGAGGAACCCGCAGGGCGAGCGCATGTTCCCGCAGGAGTCCACCGATCATCCACCGGTGATCCACCGATCATCCACCGGTGATCCACCGGAACCGGGCGAGGATCAGAACCACCTTGGCCCCGGGATCAGGTGCGAGAGAAGGTGAAGCGGCTCCGTGCGTAAAGTTCAGGTCCGGAGCTCAGCGCGCACACGCACACGCACGCACCTGCGCACTGATACAAATAACGAAATGTATCTTTGTAGCAAAACACTTTCTTTACGGAACAGTTTGTCACAGCTACAATCAACGTCATACATTAACATTTTTCTCATAGGTCAGGTTAAAACTGTGACTTGATAGATGGGAGGAAGAGAGAGAGAGACAGGGAGGATAGGAAGGGTAAAGAGAGAGAGAAAGAGAGAGAGAGAGAGAGAGAGAGAGAGAGAGAGAGAGAGAGAGAGAGAGAGAGAGAGAGAGAGAGAGAGAGAGATAATAGGATGGGTAAAGAGAGAGAGAGAGAGAGAGAGAGACAGGGAGGATAGGAAGGGTAAAGAGAGAGAGAGAGAGAGAGAGAGAGAGAGATAATAGGATGGGTAAAGAGAGAGAGAGAGAGAGAGAGAGAGAGAGAGAGAGAGAGAGAGAGAGAGAGAGAGAGAGAGACAGGGAGGATAGGAAGGGTAAAGAGAGAGAGAGAGAGAGAGAGAGAGAGAGAGAGAGAGAGAGATAATAGGATGGGTAAAGAGAGAGAGAGAGAGAGAGAGAGAGAGAGAGAGACAGGGAGGATAGGAAGGGTAAAGAGAGAGAGAGAGAGAGGGAGGGAGAGAGGGAGAGAGAGAGAGACATAAAGAGAGAGAGACATAAAGAGAGGGCGAGAGATAGAGGAAGAGAAGTTTTCTAATGGGTTGATAAACTGCTTCATTCTGTGTTTGATCGTTTTTCTTTTTTTCTTCTTCTCTTCAGTCAAACATTATTATTTATTCAGTTTTATTGACTTGACACATTAATTCAGTGTTTTCATGTTTTCCTGTAGAAGCTCCAGTTGAAGAAACGTTCTGACCTCAGAGGACCAGGACCAGGACCAGATGGAGCTGGACCCTCTCCTGGGATCTGATGTTTGACTGGTGATGAACCAACAACACAAAACAAACTTCTGAACATTTATAACATTTTCAACGTGTCATCACAGAATTTTTTGAATTTAATGAAACGAATCTGGAAACTTTTGATCTATTTGCTGAAACCTGATAAATCAGCTGCAGATTTAACGACTGCTGCATGGACATTCATCTCCAGTCAGAGTTTCATCTGTGCAGCTCCGGGTTCTACAGGAGCCAGTGGTGATGGATCCCTGCAGGTTGGAACCATAGATATATATATAAAGGCTAGATGTATCGGCCAACGGAGTCGAACGTCCGCACATGGCGGCCATCTTGCTACAGGCAGCTCGCCCACCCATAACATTGTGTTGTAATGATACGTACTTTTTAAATAACCATAACTTGCTCAATTTTCAACAGATTTTTAAACGGTTTGGCTTGTTATAAACGTCAGAGATGTAGTAATGACACTGCATACTTATGAATAATTATGTTATTTTCTAAAAATAGAATAATTTATGCAGTGTCATAACTACATCTCTGACGTTTATAACAAACCAAACCGTTTAAAAATCAGTCGAAAATTGAGAAAGTTATGGTTATTTAAAAAGTACGTATCATTACAACACAATGTTATGGGTGGGCGAGCTGCCTGTAGCAAGATGGCCGCCATGTGCGGAGGTTCGACTCCATTGGCCGAGACATCTAGCCTTTATATATAAATCTATGGTTGTAACCCTCACCCAGATGTGGTGAGAAGAAGATGAGTTTTGTTCTTTGGTGTGAAACACAACCGGAGAATGAGAGTGAAACCTGAGATCAGAGAATCTATTCAACAACATCTGAGGAGGACGTCTCTGTTTCCTCCTGGAACCTTCAGACTCTGAGGAGCAGCGTCACGTGGGTGAAAGTTCCAGAAGCTCCAACTCGACTCTGTGAGGAACATCACGTCCAACGAATCCAGATCTGAAGTGAAACGTTGACTTCTCTCTGTCAACAGAACGTGTGAATCTTCTGAAACCGGTGGAGGAAGAATCCAGAAGGTCCCAGAGAAGCAGCTCAGAGTCAGTTTGATAGATAGCACACTGTTTTATTAGTATATTTAGCTTTGTGACGTACAGCTCGGGAGGAAACAACAGAAACAACAGAACGTAAAGGTCACAGGAACATTTCAGCCGCAGCAGTGACATCACACGACAGAAAGCTCAGATCTCCAGTCACTGGTTCTGTCCAGGACCCGAGTGATATGTTCTCATGGTTTAGTTCCCACAGAAGAAGAAACACTCAGCTTCTTCTTCATGGTGTTTTAAGATGCTTCACATATATCAACACTTTCTAAAGAATGAAAAGAATCAGCCACAGGTAGAGAAAAGGAATCCACTGTTATATATAATAATAATAAACACAACAAACAGGAACAGAATTGATCTGATTCATCTGGTATCAAACACAGAGTGGGAGTGGCTTCAGGTCAAAGAGGTTTTACAAAAGAGACGTCCGGTCGTTTTCCTGAGGTGGAGTTCTGTCCTCTGCAGTTTAAAGTTAAATAAATATACGAATAGACTGGGAGACGGGACACTGGGAGACCGGGAGACAGACAGTGGGAGACCGGAGACTGGGAGACTGGGATACCGGACACTGGGAGACATACAGTTGGACACTGGGAGACAGACAGTGGGAGACCGGACACTGGGAGACAGACACTGGGAGACGGGAGAGTGGGAGACCGGAGACTGGGAGACAGACACTGGGAGACGGGAGAGTGGGAGACCGGAGACTGGGAGACCGGACAGTTGGACACTGGGAGACAGACACTGGGAGACGGGAGAGTGGGAGACCGGAGACTGGGAGACAGACACTGGGAGACAGACACTGGGAGACAGAGACTGGGAGACAGAGACTGGGAGACAAACACCAGGGTCCGTCATGGCTTATCGTTCGCTGAGGAACCGGCTCCCCCGGCTGTGATTGTGTGTGCTGTGGAGTCAGCCGAGAGGTCAAAGGTCAGCCCCCCCACACAGGAATCAGCCTCCTGCAGACTTCAACGCTCAACGCTAACAAGGCGTTTCTAAAAGGAGGCGGGATTAAAAACTGAGAAACGCCAACGCGCCCCCTGGTGTGAAGGCTTGTGTGTGAAATGGTGATAATTAGACGCAGTACCCTTTCCCTCCAGTGGGGGAGGAGGGAGTCAGGGCAACGGGAAACAGAGAGATTAGAGGAAATCAGAAAAACCAAACGAGAAACTGTACATGTAAACATCAGACTTCCACTGAGTGGAGTCATGAGGCTGCGGCTGGTCCGAAGCTCTGCTGGAGGAAACCAGACAATCAAGAGTCTGGGGCGAGGTCAGGTGACCACGAGGAAACGCCACGAGGAAGAGGAAGAGAAAGAGAGAGAGAGGGAGACAGGACAGGAACCTACACAGCTCGGGGGGGAACCGTCCACACTGGGAACCAACTGGGATAGAAAAATAAAACCAGCTTAAAACTACAACTGCAGTGATTTGATCCTCACGTCAGAGGCTGATCATGTGACCGAGTCAGAGGCTGATCATGTGACCGAGTCAGAGGCTGATCATGTGACCGAGTCAGAGGCTGATCATGTGACCGAGTGCAGGAACCCGAGCGACTTCATCCAGAAGCTTCAGACTCTGCAGCGTCAGAACCATTCAAACCAGTTTAAACCTGAAGAATAAATCCTGTTCAACTCAGTCGAGCAGGAACTCAATGTTAAGATGAACTAAGATAAGCTTCAAAAGTTTGGCTGTTTTTCACTAAAATAAAATTTAGCCGGGGGGGAAGGGTCCGAAAATAAAAGTAACTGTTGGATGAGCAAAAGAAAAACCTGAAATAAAACATTTAACGGTTTGAAAAACAGACTTTGATTCTAAAATGAAAATAAATAAGTGTTTTTGTCGATTACGTCGTCTTTCACAACATCTGTAGATTAGTAAACACGCTGTGAGTTTTTCAGTTATAATAAATCATAATGCGACTCGTATGTTCCCGAGGTTCGGACGAAGCCGCTCGGGTTCCTGCCGTCGATCTGGGTTCTTCCATGTTTGGAATGTGCAGTGAACTGGTTTCAGAATATTGTACAAAATATCTCCTTAAAAAAAGACCCCTTGACTCACACTATAAAATATGGCTATAAAACAAAAGTATCAAGGAGAACATTATTAATAACAAATAACCATATAATACTGAAATATAGAAATGTGTCGGCAGGTTGAGACAGGAGGAGGCGGAGCTTGGGCGTAGGATTCCTCTGATTATGGCTGAACACCCGGATTCTTCTCCCAGTCCGTCCGACTGTAAACTACAGGAAATCAAACTGTGAGCAAATCACACCTTTCTACAGATTGTCATTTGCTTTTGTATTTTTACTCTTTACAGTTGTTGGTGTTTTTTCCGTGTGGTTGTTCTGCTGCTCTGTGGCTTCGTAGTAAACTGACCTGGGTTCAGAAACACGTGCAGAACTTTACTGACGTCCCAACGAACCAATGAGAAGATCCCAAACATCCTCAGGTGTAGTTCACATGTTCAGGTGACTTTAAACCTCTGAGTGACTCAGCGTCTGCTGCGTCTCAGAGATTCACTCGGGACCTACTCCCACAAATACAAAATCCATCCCATCTCCCAGAAGCAGTTTGAGGATCTGATGGAAACCAAATCAAAGCTTCTTCACGTACAGAGCATCTTTAACTCCATTTCCATCCTGAGGAACCAAAGGGTTCAAATCCTTCTTTGCTCTTCTGATGAGACGACTCTGAGACTCTGAGCTTCACGTCTCCGTCACACAAACTGTTCACAGTATTATCATCTGCACATCACAGGTTCCACTGATTCATGACTCTCTCACAGACGTCACACAACCGGCTTCAGACCACAAGTCAAATTAAAACAGAGGAAAAATAAATCACAGCAGGTTTTCACATCCAGGGGAAACTGAGAAGTTCATCTGAAAGTTCTCCGAGCACATGAACTCCCACAGTGTGACTCAGCAGGAGAGAAGACGCTGGGTCCGCTCAGTCTCATGTTTGGGCTTCGGAAGCTAATACCAGTATTTTATAATAATAAATGTATGAATTCTGAAAACCTCCCTCACAGCTTTCCTGAGATATCACGAGAAACATCACGAAAACATCACGAGTCCACGAGCTCAGCTGCCGTGGACGAAGAGGCACGAGCACTGATTGAACCTCAAGGTCTCACAACATCTAACGGAATGAGTTTCTTTCTAAAGGCTGAGAACTCAAACTCATGACTTCCCATCATGCATCTCTCCTGTTTCTCTTCTGTCGGGTGTGTCTTTGATTTTGTTGCATATTTGTCTCGTTTGTGTCGTGATCACAATATTCTGTAACTGCTCTAAATCTGATGTTTCTTCAATCAAACAATTTACATTTTCATCCCAAGACAATTTTTTTTGTGGTGAAGCCGAAACGTGAACGCCTGGAGGTTTTCGTGTTTAATGATTCGAGCGTCTTCGTGAACTAATGGCGTTAGCGTGTGGTCGTCCTGCAGCCTGCGTGACAGATGTGACCAGCAGGGGGCAGCACCGAGCAGCCTGGCACCAGCACAACCAGGGAATGATTATCAGCTGCATCCAAACAAACACAAATAAAAAACCACGACACCTCGTCCTCACCAGTGCAAGTTGGGGGAGGGTGTGATGCCTCCTGGGAAACATGCATACATACACAGAGAGCCCCCCCCCCCCTTCAAATCACAGATGTAGCTTCAGTGCAATAAGGAGAAAGTTACAGTGACGCCACATCGACAGGAAACAGAAGCCACGCCTCCGCGGGAATAAGCCACATTTGTCTTTTTGTTCATTTTCAAACCTCCTGGTCGACATGTATCAAAAACCAAACAAATACAACAAGGAATAACTCTGGTTAAGCTCTGGAGGTGGCACCAATAATAATAAATATAATAATAGTAATCATAATATTAATAATTAAATGACTAAAGTTAAATGTTACCAGAGTCAAAGCTCCTTCGAGGAATAACTCAACTTCTCAGGGACCAGGCCGCTCATCGTTCAGATCACGTCTGCACCACAGACTGAATAAAGATGGACGACATCTGGATCGCCCCCTGGTGGCTGACTGCAGAATAAACCTCCTTCGTGTTAGCAGGTGGGACATGGACCAAACTATACAAATCTAAGTAGATGTTAAATAAATGGTTTCTGTCCCTTTAGGTCGTTCTTATCTCACGATGTTTGACAATTCTTCATTTTTGGTTTGAATTTGAAACGTCGACCATCTTTATTTACAGTCTATGTTCTGTACGGTGAATATGAAGCTTAGCTTAGCATGAGGAGGAAAAACAGAGGAAAACCCCTAGCCTAGCCTAGCCTAGCCTAGCCTGGCTACATCGTTGTATCTTATGGGATGCATCGGGTGCCAAACAATTTCTTGTCCGTCACATACAAGCACAAATATTTCACTTTGGCCTTTTTTCAGATTTCATAGTCACAGCAGCAGCCTCCTCTGTTTCCAGTCTTTATGCTAAGCTAACAGGCTAAACAAGCCTTCATTCACAGTACAGACAGTGAAGTGATGCTCATCTACATTTCAGCAAGAAAACCAATGAGCTAACAGTGTTTCTCCTCATGTGAATCAGCCCCTTCATCAACAGGTCGAGGCCAGTGGGAGGGGCCTGTGGGAGCAAACAGGTTCCAGTCAATAGGATTTTCAAGCTCCCACTGGTTTGATAATAAAAACAAAACCTTCATACAGTGTAAAACAACATGGCTGAATAATAATATGAAGCTTTAACGCTCAGTTCTCTGCAGCACTTCACCACTTTAGACTCTTTGCTTTGGATCCAAAACACATTTTTCTGCTTCCAACACATAATCATTGGCCTCGGATAGAAAAGTGGAAAGAAATGAAAACAAAGAGAAATCCACAAAAACATGAATTAACATGAATCGAGCCCTGTGAAGCAAAAACAGAGGCGTGGTCCGAGCGCTCCGACACCCAACGGGAGGTTTCACCAGAGTTCAACGTCTCTGAGTTGTTTTTGCTTTGTTGTGGTCGAGCTGAAGTCGCAGCCGAGCCGCAGGAGGTCGTTCAGTCGGGGTCGCGCGGCGGCGGCGGCGAGCTAACACCCGTGTTGAGGTTTCAGGTCTATGGCAGAAGGTCCGGCTTGTATAGCAGCAGCAACATGAGAGTTCATCATCATAATGAGAACTATAACATCAGTAATGGCCGTCTCAGACAAACACAGTAAGACAGAGCTCCTCCTCTTCCTCTGATGCCTGGACCAGGAGCAGAGGAGGAAGAGGAGGAGGGGTAGGTCCACGAAGAAGAAGAGTAGAATAGGTCCAATACAGAGGAGGAGGAGGAGGAGGAGGAGAGTGATGCTGAGGTTTCATTGGCGTTCACATCCACACACTCACACAGACACACACACTCACACAGACACACACTCACACACTCTCACACACACACACCATCAGTCTCGTCTCCTCCTCCTCTTCTCCTCCGCTCTGCTTCTTCTCACGTTTTTCAGATGATCTGATTATTTACAGCAGCGAACAAACAGGTGAACAAAAAGATTTCAGTTTGAGAAAAGCTTCGTCGCTATGACAACATCGTTCGATTCTCCTGCCTGAAGACATCAGGTGGTGAGAAGTAAACTGGTGTGTGTGTGTGAGTGTGTGTGTGTGAGTGTGTGTGTGTGTGTGTGTGTGTGTGTGTGTGTGTGTGTGTGTGTGAGTGTGTGTGTGTGTGTGTGAGTGTCTGTGTCTGTGTCTGTGTGTGTGTGTGTGTGTCTGTGTGTGTGTGTGTGTGTCTGTGTGTGTGTGTGTGTGTGTCTGTGTGTGTGTGTGTGTGTGTGTGTGTGTGTGTGATTGGCAGGTCTGAGGTATTTCCTGGTGGTCAACATGGCGTCTTGGATGCATAAGTATCATGTCGCTCCCTGGTTCTCAGGGCTGAGGATTCAAGAGGCTGAAGGAAAGTGCTGTTGGACACAAAGAGCTTATTTACAAGCGAGCACAGAAAAAAGAAATTCTCTCTTCCTCCATATTTTCATTTTTTTCATTTAAAAACCAAAGAAACAATTTTTTTTATCTGATTTCTTCTCCACTCGCCTCCGGCTCCAGACGCTGAGTCGTCCCCGGGATTAGTTTTATAAGAAAAGTCAAAACGTTTCCTTCAGTCACTTGAGAAAAAAAACTGGAAAACAGAAAATAAAATGCTCACTGGACGCCCCCCCCACCCCCCGCCCCCCCCCCCACAAAAAAATGAAATCGTCAGTCGCAGAAAAGTCGTTTTAACAAACTCCTTCAGAACTCCTCAGAGAGTCGTGTTATTTTTTTAATTGTTACGATCGTAAGACAGTGTTGGCCGGGGCACCCGTCAATCACACCCCCACGGGGGCGGAGCTTCAGAGGAGAACTTCAACAAAGTCTGTTCCTCCTCCTCCTCCTCCTCCTCCTCCTCCTGATTGTGAGGCTCCTCCTCCAGATTCAGTCCAACAGTCCAATCTCCTTTTACTTAAAACAAAACACCCCCCCCCCCTCAGGCAGAACGGATTTATTGAGGTTGTTGATGGATTGTTTGATTCTTGAAGGGCCGGGATTGGTTGCCCCCCCCCCCGTCCCACTTCTTCTTCTAAACGAGAAGCGGAGAAAAGTTTCAGGAGAAAAGGCAAATGAGGAGAAAACGATTTCCGGAAGGAGGAGCAGAAACACGATCAAGTCCTGTGTTCGGCTTCAAGGAGGAGACGCAGGATAAAGTGTGTGTCTGTGTGTGTGTGTGTGTGTGTGTGTGTGTGTGTGTGTGTGTGTGTGCGTCTGTGTGTATGTGTGTGTCTGTGTGTGTCTGTGTGTTTCCCACGGATCAGTTCTGCTGCAGGATGAGGTTCTCCAGCTCGTCGGCTGAGCGCAGCAGGAAGGCGGCCGACTCCCGGTAGCCGGCGATCAGCTGACGCACGGCGGTGATCTCCGGTTGGCTGAGCTGGGTGGAGGCCCCGCCCCCTCCAGCACCCCCGCTGCCACGCCCAACCAGGCTGTTGGCGGCGGCGGAAGAGGCGGAGCTAGTGATGTTGGCGGAGGAGAGGGACTTCATGCTGAGGTCTGTGGGGCCTGAAGGAAAGAGGAGAGTATGGATGAGGAGAGGAGGAGCAGTGAAGGAGGAGGGATGGAGAGAAAGGTAAATGAAGGTGGGACACAGAAGGAGGGAGGAGGTGGAGGAGGTGAAGTAAAGGAGGGAGGTACAGAAAGAATGGAGGAGCAGAGAGAGAACAATATAAAATATCAGTTCAAAATGACAAACTTCACTTCCATCTGTTTACACTCCTTAGATTCCTCTTCCTTCTTATTCATCACTAAATCATCCTTCACTCGTTTACTTCTCATCCTCCTTTCCCTCCCTCACCACCTCCACTTCTCTCTCCCTCTCTTAGCTTCCAGCTTCCTCTCTCTCTTCTTCCTCTCTCTCTTCTTCCTCTCACTCTTCTTCCTCTGTCTCTTCTTCCTCTCTCTCTTCTTCCTATCACTCTTCTTCCTCTCACTCTTCCTCCTCTCTCTCACTCTTCTTCCTCTCTCTCACTCTTACTCCTCTCTCACTCTTCTTCCTCTCACTCTTCCTCCTCTCTCACTCTTCTTCCTCTCTCTCACTCTTCTTCCTCTCTCTCACTCTTCCTCCTCTCTCTCACTCTTCTTCCTCTCACTCTTCCTCTCTCTCACTCTTCTTCCTCTCTCTCACTCTTCCTCCTCTCTCTCATTCTTCTTCCTCTCTCTCACTCTTCCTCCTCTCTCTCACTCTTCTTCCTCTCTCTCACTCTTCTTCCTCTCTCTCACTCTTCTTCCTCTCTCTCACATCTCTTCCTCTCTCTCTTCTCTTCCTCTCACATCTCTTCCTCTCTCTCTCCCTTCTTCCTCTCTCTCACTCTTCTTCCTCTCACTCTTCATTCTCTCTCACTCTTCTGCCTCTCTGTCTCTTCTTCTGCTGTCTCTTCTTTCACTCTCTCTCTCCCTCTCTCTCTATCTTCTTCCTCTCAATCTTCCTCCTCTCTCACTCTTCTTCCTCTCATTCTCTTCTTCTCTCACTCTTCATTCTCTCACTCTTCCTCCTCTCACTTTTCTTCCTCTCACTCTTCCTCCCACTCTTCTTCCTCTCTCTCTTCTTCCTATCACTCTTCTTCCTCTCACTCTTCCTCCTCTCTCTCACTCTTCTTCCTCTCTCTCACTCTTACTCCTCTCTCACTCTTCTTCCTCTCACTCTTCCTCCTCTCTCACTCTTCTTCCTCTCTCTCACTCTTCTTCCTCTCTCTCACTCTTCCTCCTCTCTCTCACTCTTCTTCCTCTCACTCTTCCTCTCTCTCACTCTTCTTCCTCTCTCTCACTCTTCCTCCTCTCTCTCATTCTTCTTCCTCTCTCTCACTCTTCCTCCTCTCTCTCACTCTTCTTCCTCTCTCTCACTCTTCTTCCTCTCTCTCACATCTCTTCCTCTCTCTCTTCTCTTCCTCTCACATCTCTTCCTCTCTCTCTCCCTTCTTCCTCTCTCTCACTCTTCTTCCTCTCACTCTTCATTCTCTCTCACTCTTCTGCCTCTCTGTCTCTTCTTCTGCTGTCTCTTCTTTCACTCTCTCTCTCCCTCTCTCTCTATCTTCTTCCTCTCAATCTTCCTCCTCTCTCACTCTTCTTCCTCTCATTCTCTTCTTCTCTCACTCTTCATTCTCTCACTCTTCCTCCTCTCACTTTTCTTCCTCTCACTCTTCCTCCCACTCTTCTTCCTCTCTGTCTCTTCTTCCTCTCACATCTCTTCCTCTCTCTCCCTTCTTCCTCTCTGTCTCTTCTTCCTCTCTCACTCTTCCTCCTCACACTCTTCTTCCTCTCTCTCTTCCTCCTCTCACTCTTCTTCCTCTCTGTCTCCTCTTCCTCTCTCACTCTTCCTCCTCTCACTCTTCCTCCTCTCTCACTCCTCTGACTCTGTCTCTTCTTCCTCTCATTCTCTTCTTCCTCTCTCTCACTCTTCCTCCTCTCTCTCACTCTTCTTCCTCTCTCTCACCCTTCTTCCTCTCCCTCTCTTCTTCCTCTCTCTCACTCTTCCTCCTCTCTCTCACTCTTCTTCCTCTCTCTCACATCTCTTCCTCTCCCTCTCTCTCCCTCCTCTCTCTCACTCTTCTTCCTCACTCTCACATCTCTTTCTCTCACTCTTCCTCTCTCTGTCTCTTCTTCCTCTCACTCTTCCTCCTCTCACTCTTCCTCTCTCTCTTCTCTTCCTCTCACATCTCTTCCTCTCCCTCTCTCTCCCTCCTCTCTCCCACTCTTCTTCCTCTCTCTACATCTGTCCTCCACCCCTCTCCCGTCCTCACCGTTGCCCTGAGCGGCGCCGCTGGTCGTCAGGGAGACGGGGTGTGGCATGGCGGCGCCCAGGCCTGGGTATCCACGGTAACCGTAGCTCAAGCCAGCTCCGTTGATGTAGAGCTGAGCGTCCTGCGAGGAGAAGGCGGAGGCGGCCAGCGAGAAGTGGGCGAGCGACGCCGGCTCCCTCAGAGCGCCGCCGCCGCCGGTCGGCTTCTCCGGAGAGATCTGCTCATCCTGGCAAAACCAAACAGGAAGTGAGAACCGGGGGCGATCAGAGGTCAGAGGTCAGAATAAAAACATTCTAGAGTCGCTGATGATGCTGTGAACGTTTTCAAGAAGGCAGATTTAGAACAAGTGAACAATGAAACAGTACAAACACAGAACCACTGGTTTCCATGTGAACAGACACACACACACACACACACACACACACACACACACACACACTCACACACACACACACACACACACACACACTCACACACACACACACACACACACACTCACGTGGTAGGCTTCCAGACGCATCCTCTTGGCAGCGTTGCGTGACTCGTTCTCGCAGGCGGACGCCAGGATGTTCTCGGCCATGGCTGAGGTGAGGTGCGGTGGCGTGGGACGGGTCTGAGACCACAGACAGACGGAGACATGTGGACACGTTAACATCTGATTCTACCTGACAGTCCAACACATTCTCTTTCTACCATGGAGATAAACACTGGATCAGAAGGTTTATTCCATGATTGTTGCTGAACTTCCCACAGAAGTGGAGCACGTGTGAATCTGCTTTCATCATATAAACTTGTTTCTTTTATGTTTTCAGGTCGAAGGTCTCAAGACGAGCTTGGACCTGAGCGACTCTTTCACTGAGATGATGGAGAATGATGATGTCACACAGACTGATGTCACATCATTCTTCACCACTGGGGGGCAGCAGAGACCTGCCTGTGACTGATGCACAGATTCCAACAGTGTGGCTGCATCAGGAGATGAGTCAATCAACGTCAATCAACAGACACAAGTCCAACAGATGCTGATGGAAGTGAACACAACAACACAACAACACAACAACACATCAACACAACAACAGGATTCACTACATGAGAAGAACCAGTTTGTAACTTCATGTTTAAAGTGTTTATACATAGAGTGTGAAGGAGATAAGGAGCAGATGAACTGAGGAGATGAGACCTGAGTTGTTACAGTATCTCTTGTGATCCGTATGAATTCAGTCTCAGAACCATGTGACCGGACCAGGTGAGGACTTCTCTGGGACACTTGTAGTGACTGAGAAGACGAGGACGTCCTGAGCGTCTTCACCTGCAGGAGCTGGAACTGTCTTCATCGTTCGTATTGTTTCAGTAGATTAATCATCTGCACTAGTTTGTTGCTTCCTGCAGATGTTGTGTGGATTCAAACCATTTTGTCCTTTGTGTTGTGTTGTATTTACGAGCTCGTACATTCAGATATTCTGAATCCTGTCACAACTGGAATAAATCAACAAGAGCATGTTGTTTCTATAGCAACCAATTTACAGGCACATTCTATGGTCTCATCACAAAAGATGATCATGTTTGTTGCTGCTTATCAAGGAGAGAAACTCCAGAGAGAACCAGTTCTCCTTCATGGTTATTCACTCAAACTGATCTTTTGTCTCTATGACCTTAATGCTCCGTCCTCGTATATGAATCAGTTATAATAATTTGATTAATTCACAAGTTCCCACTGAACAGGTTTCGTTCACCATCATGTTCATACACAGAGAAACCGTGAGAACAAAACCCATCAGAGTGAAGAGAGGAGGATCTGCAGCTCCCTGATTCCCTCAAGGTTTCACCCAATCACAAGCGTTGCATTATGGGTATTATTGTCTCAATCAGCAGAGTCTAACGTCCTGTATCTACAGAACAACAGATCTGAAAGGTTTTACTTCAGTTTACTGACTTTACTTTCTCAAGAGGATTCCTTGATATCTATTTACATTATAAAAAGCCTCTTCTGGTGTTTTCTGACATGAATAATCAATAGATTAATTGATATGATTGTTTATTGAGCTGTGTGATGAAGACGTGTCGCTGCCAGAGAAGCTAATGATATCCACCGGGGGGGGGGGGGCAGTACCTCCATGCCGTTCTTCTTCATGCGTCGGCAGGACTTGAGGTAGGTGCGGATGCGCTTGCGAGCTCGTTCCTGGAACTCGGGGAACTGTCGGCTGCAGGACTCGATGATGGCCTGGATCTTCTCCTTGGGCTGTTTGGAGATCGGAACCATCCGATCCAAGTTCTCGTCCACAAACAGACGCACAAACATCTGCAGGAGAACAACACAACTGGTTCAGAAACAAGGTTTGCACAGTTTCTGTAAGTCGTCTTCTTTGGTGAATTCAAGTCTGACTGAGTTTGTGTTTAAGATGAACTCTTTGTTCTCTTTGCTCAGGAAACAGGAAGCTCTGACTTTTTAAAGTTTTCATTCACTGAACCATCACAACATCGAAGAATCTGTATCAAAGAAAAATGACTCAGAGTTGTATTAAGTTTTATATTCGGCTTTATGCTCCACTTTGGTCTCAGCCGACTCCTGTGAAACATATCTGTCTCTAAAAGTTTCAAATCAATTCCAAAGTTCCCGGGAACGACTCAGCGTAATGTTTCAGTCACGTGATCGAAGCCGTGAACCAGAGGGCGTGTTCTTGTTCCCTGTGGTGACATCATGGTGGGCGGGGCCGAGCGCCTCAGACTCACGTTAAAGGCCTTTAGTCTCTCGGGGTCGACGCCCTCTGTGTCGTTGATCTTGTCGTTGTCGTCGTGGTCGTCGTGGTCGTCGTCATCGTCGTCCGCGGCGACCTGGTTGCCGTGGCGCCCTGTGGTCAGGTCCTCGGCGCTCAGGTCCATCTTCACGCTGTCGTAGCTGCCGCCGGAACTGTACTGAGGAGACTAAACACACACACACACACAATAAACACACAATAAACACACACACACACACAGAGTTACAGGCAGGACTCTCGTGAATATTTAACAACCAGAGGTGACGATCAGTCTTCAAATCTATCCACTGTTTAATGTTATAGTTATATAGTAATAGTAATATAATATAGTGTATAACATAGTTGTTACCTCAACACTGAATCAGATTCTCATTGGGTTTTATTAAATTTAAAGAGTCACAAAAGATGTTTTGACGAAACAAAAACACTCGCACTAAATTAGCTTTTTGAACCTGAGACGTAAACGAACAGAGGAAACAGAAAGTGTGACAGGTCTGTTACGTACGACATAAATACATAAATACAAGGTACACACAATGGATGGAGCTGTTGTTAGACAACACACACACACACACTCACTCACTAACACACAAGTGAACTGTTGTGTGTGAGAAGAATATTTGTTGGCTTAATGAGAAAAAGGAGCATGAGTGTGAATATCTCTCTTTCACTGTCTGTGTGTGTGTGTGTGTGTGTGAGTGTGTGTGTGTGTGTGTGTGTGTGTGTGAGTGTGTGTGTGTGTGTGTGTGTGTGTGTGTGAGTGTGTGTGTTAGTGTGTGTTAATGTTGCATGTAGCCTTTCTGTCAAAAATGTGTTTCCTCCAAGGTCGGTTTGTGTATTGTTCTTCAGCTTCTGCTTTTCAGCTCCATACAAAGAGATGGAGGAGAGAAGGAAGGAAGGACAGAAGGAAGGAAGGAGGAAAGGAAGGAGAGAAGGAGAGAAGGAGAAAAGAGAGCAGGAAGGAAGGAAGGAGTGAAGGACAGAAGGAAGGAGAGAAGGAAGGAAGAAGAGAAGGAAGGAGAGAAGGAAGGAGAGAAGGACGGAAAGAGAGAAGGAAGGAGAGAAGGAAGGAAGGAAGGAAGGAAGGAAGGAAGGAAGGAAGGAAGGAAGGACGGAAGGAAGGAAGGAAGGAAGGAAGGAAGGAAGGAAGGAAGGAAGGAAGGAAGGAAGGAAGGAAGGAAGGAAGGAAGGAAGGAAGGAAGGAAGGAAGGAAGGAAGGAAGGAAGGAAGGAAGGAAGGAAGGAAGGAAGGAAGGAAGGAAGGAAGGAAGGAAGGAAGGAAGGAAGGAAGGAAGGAAGGAAGGAAGGAAGGAAGGAAGGAAGGAAGGAAGGAAGGAAGGAAGGAAGGAAGGAGTGAAAGAAGGAGAGAAGGAAGGAGAGAAGGAAGGACGTCTGTGATTCAGATCAGTTCTCATCGTATTAGGTCATGTGTCTGTTGTGTTACTTCAGTGACGTGTGTGTTACTTCAGTGATGTTGTGTTGCTTCAGTGATGTTGTGTTGCTTCAGTGACGTGTGTGTGACCTCAGTGATGTTGTGTTACTTCAGTGACTATTGTATTGTATTGTGTTTTATTGTATTCAAATATACCGGCTGCTATGACGACTTAATTTCCCTTCGGAGATGAATAAAGTAATCTATCTATCTATCTATCTATCTATCTATCTATCTATCTATCTATCTATCTATCTATCTATCTATCTATCTATCTATCTATCTATCTATCTATCTATCTATCTATCTATCCATCCATCCATCCATCCATCCATCCATCCATCCATCCATCCATCCATCCATCCATCCATCCATCCATCCATCCATCCATCCATCCATCCATCCATCCATCCATCCATCCATCCATCCATCCATCCATCCATCCATCCATCCATCCATCCATCCATCCATCCATCCATCCATCCATCCATCCAT
Source organism: Limanda limanda (assembly GCF_963576545.1). Lineage (NCBI taxonomy): Eukaryota > Metazoa > Chordata > Actinopteri > Pleuronectiformes > Pleuronectidae > Limanda > Limanda limanda. The sequence goes on along the minus strand of NC_083642.1, from coordinate 688,090 downwards.
CTATCTATCTATCTATCTATCTATCTATCTATCTATCTATCTATCTATCTATCTATCTATCTATGTTGTGTTACTTCAGTGATGTTGTGTTACTTCAGTGATGTTGTGTTACTTCAGTGATGTTGTGTTACTTCAGTGATGTTGTGTGTGACCTCAGTGATGTTGTGTTACTTCAGTGATGTTGTGTTACTTCAGTGATGTTGTGTGTGACCTCAGTGATGTTGTGTGTGACCTCAGTGATGTTGTGTTACTTCAGTGATGTTGTGTTACTTCAGTGATGTTGTGTTACTTCAGTGATGTTGTGTTACTTCAGTGATGTTGTGTTACTTCAGTGATGTGTGTGTGACCTCAGTGATGTTGTGTTACTTCAGTGATGTTGTGTTACTTCAGTGATGTGTGTGTGACCTCTGACCTTTGCCCCGTAGTCCCTGCTGTCCCGGTCCAGTCGCAGCTCGGCGGTGTGTGCGTGTGCCTGGGAGTGTGTGTTGGTTGTGTTGGTGTTGTGTGTGTGAGGAGTGTGCGGCAGCGGCAGCGCCGGGTGTGGAGCCGGCGGCGGTTTGGCCGCCAGCGGGAACTTCCTGCGCAGCTCCTCGGGCGCGTTGGGGTGCAGAGCGCCGAGCAGCGCCGCCGCCGCCGCCGACACGGTGACGGGCAGGTGGGAGGCGGCCAGGCGTGGGGGGGGCGGGTCCTCGGACGACGAGGAAGAGGAGGTCGGCGTGCTGAAGTCCAGAGGAAGCACGCC